>NC_087216.1:30238834-30254530 GCF_015104395.2 Macrobrachium nipponense | reverse complement strand
CTTCTTTGCGGTAGGCACCATGTTTATCGTACCACTAAACACACTACTAGCATCGTCGGACACATCCACCTCTCCATTTGCCTCCACCCGATGTGGACAACATTCCACGGGTTAAGGCCCCGCCCAGAATTTGCCTGTCAACCCCGGGACGCACGCCGATCAGGTGCCCGCTTGCGTGTGGAGCAGGCATTTAGAGTATTGCCTTTGATTCTCTGCATATAATTTTCTTTCCTGATCATTGTCCTTCATCTCTTTGATGTTTTATATTCCCTCCCTTCCATTATTTCCCAGGTAATTTTGTATCCCGTCTCAATCTAATGTTTTATTTGATGTTGTTGCCCAATCTGGTAAGCTTTAATCCCTTTGCAGTCCTTGATTACTTTGCCCCTTTTGTATGTTAACTTAAGGCCAAACATTTTTTCTATTCCAAACTCCATCCTGTGTCGCCCCCAGATAACAATCCTTACAGTCTGGATTAGGGTATTCTTTTCCTTTGATTGCTCTTTACCATACAGCCTTGATGTTCGTGCAATGAACATCAGATGGTTAATTCTGTTTTGCCTTCTTTTCTTCTTGAAGTTGGTAACCGTTACCCAGCATCCATCTCTTGCAGTGCTTTTTGTTATGGGAATCATGGCTTCTACGAAGGAGTAGTTGGGGACAGTGGAGTCGCCCTGGGAAATAACTTACTTTCCCTGATTAGTTAACCTCTGCTATTTTGGTTCTTATTTCCAGAGCTTGTAAGTATTGTATTCCAGTTGTCGCATTGTATTTTTTTTTTGAGGAAGCTGGTTGGGTGTTTTCCTCTTGCCCCATATTATTTTCAGGCATTACTATTAGCCACGTGTTGTGGTAGCCAATGTCGAAAGTTCTTTTCTTAATCGTCTATACATGGCCATGCTTTAGGGGGGGTTGGGGGTTTTTCCCTTCCTCTTCTTACTGTTTCTTTCATTACCATTTTGTCTTATCAGGAGAGCTGGTGCCTTTTATTGTGGCCCCTTATACTTCCTTCCTTTTAACATGCCTTTCTTTTGGTTGGGGGTGGGGGATTGGTGTTTTGTATCCTCTAAGGTAGTTGTATAGCCCCTTTTTCCCGCCCCGCTGGAAAAAAAAAAAATGGAACAAACCCCCCCCCCTTTTGTTTTTTTAAAGTTAATTTCCACATTAATTGGTTTAGGCAAGGTGATGATCGGCCTGTAGTTTCTGGCTATATTTCCCTTACTTTGTCTTCCTGGAACTAAGGATGGTAGCCTTCCTGTGGGTCATCCATTGGGTGGAGGCATGGTGATTTGTGATTTACAATGCTGGAGTTTGTTCTGCTATTCTTAGGGAATTAGGGCCTTGGAGGTTTTTGGGCCAGTATTCCATGGACTTTCAATCGGGACCGTGGGACTTTCCAGTTGGGCATGTTTCTTTTAGTTTGGTGCCTGACTGTGTCTGTCGTGCTGTCAAGTGAATCTTTGTTTGTTTTATTTCTTTCTGTTTCTACAGCCTTGATTCCTGGAGCCATTTGTTGCATGTTTGTTGAGGGTGATAACCGGATTGCTCCAGATTGGTTTTTCCCAGAGTCCTCTTACATTGGTTCGGCTTTCAGGAAATTTCTTGGTGGATGTCTTTCCCCTCTTAGTTTGGCTGTATAGTCTTTTTCGGTTGGCGGGTTGGATTCCGAATAGTTTGTTCCTGTTGGGTATCCCTTGATTATTATTATTTATTATTTAGTTTACTTAGGGAAGCTAGAACCCGCCTCTCTCGCAAGCATACTTTATTAAAAAGTAATGGCTTACTTCAGTTCCAGCGTTTACACTTGTTAGAGATTCTTTCCTCTATTTTGCGAATAGCGGCTTTTTCCAGTGCTACTTAAAATAAAACTAGGCTAGTAAGGCGCCTCTTGAGTTGGTCATTGGTAAAATACAGGTCAAAGGGTCAAAATAGGTGTATATATTTGAATTTTACAGATAAACTATGATACCACATAGTTTCATTCAAAGTCATTAATGATTTTCTCTTTTTCTCATATCTCCTGGTCTTCTTTCCTCTCTCTCTCTTCTTCTTGCTCTCTCCAGACCGGAAAGCGAGCTTTCGTCTGGAGCTGGGCCAGGACATTCCTCCGGGCTGGGAAGCTTGAGGGTGGACTGACTGATCTTGGGTGCGGGTGTCCGTCCTTCCTTTATATCTTGTGGTTGACAAGCAGGGGAGGGGGTCGTGGGCCCCTGCCCCCAAATGCTTGTTCTCCTTATTGGCTGGTGGGCGGTGGAGTCTTTGTTTTCATTGGCTGCCTGTAGCGCAGGTTCCTCAAGCCAAGCACTTTCTTCGGGCCGATGGTTGCGTTGCCAGCATATCCTGCAAGCCCGTGCCTGGACCTTCCTAAGCGGTGCGCTGTCAACATTGATCGGGGCGTTGCGCTACGCTGTGGGACTGTCACGGCTACTTTGATTTCCATCGGCTGCAGGAAGTACCCTCGTTCGGGGGCGTTGTCATCCATAGAGTTGTTCATGATCAGGTTAGGTGTCATTGTTGGGTGGCAGGTCTTTTCTCATTACTCGTAGGGCGGGAGAAATTCTTTACCACAATAGTCGATACGTTATTCAGAAGTAGGATTTTTAAAATTTTTAAATATATAGCTAGAGAAATGAAGAATAAGGCCAGAAGACATACAACAAGACAGGCGCAACCGAACGGGCCATCAGGGGCCCTTCCCGATGATCTTCGTGTTTTCTTTATTTTGATGACATCGTTCGGGGAAGATGGCCTGCGTGATGTTTGGTGGCTGGGCGGTTGTTCTTTATAGCTCCCTCTTGGGCGTGGCTACGAGAGTCTCTTTCGAACAGTCGCATTGGTAGTCATACCTACGTAGGCGCCGCTGCATTCGCGGACATGGGGCATGTATATTGGTACACTACATGCGTTCTGCTTCAGGGGTTTCTCGTACCTGTCGGAGAGGGGTTATTTTTCATAAAATAGATCGCCTCCGCTGCGTCCTCCGATTCTGGTAAATATAATGATTAGGTCGATATTCTTGGTTGCGTCAGTCGGGGTGGTGATACATTATTGGAAAATAAAATTTTTGAGTGGGCCGTTGAAGTGGGGCTAGTGACCAGAATCCTTCTTTTCACCGGTTAACTGGGAACTCATGAAGGACTTTGATAAGTATAACAGCTTGATATTATCCTGGGGGACGGGGCCTGCGGGCCTCCTCATCTGATCCTACCGTACCATTTCTCCGTGGCAGGCTGTGCGGACTTCCTCCTTTCTCGCTCGCTGAATTCAATTTAATTTGAGTTACCCATTAATTCACAACGTACTTGGGAGGCCGGCGGGGGGTCGAGTTCCTTGGTTGAGTGTCCCTGCCAGGGGTTGAGCAGTGGGAGAGGGCCCTCCTGAGACGAAGGCCCTGACGTGGTGGTGCTTTTTGAAATCTGGCGGGGTGGCACTCGCTGTCTTCCACTCCGTTGAAGGCAAAGTCCTAAATTGGTTTTTCTTTGTGTAGACTGAAGTACGGAAGAACCGTTCTTCCGGTCTTGCTTTACAAGGACGTCGGGAGGAAGGGGAGCCGATTTCGTCGGATGCTGCCGTTCGACTGTGTAATTTCAGCAACTACTACAACTGCTGAAATGCTTCCCCCACCCCCACCCCCCCGTGACGGGAGGGCCGTTCTACCGTCATACCTCGGCCGTCGACTTGCCACAAAGATTGTCGTCAATATAACGTTCCCATATTCTGCGGGGTTTGCTGCAATCCTGGCGAAAGACCCGTTCCTCCACCGGGCCATATCAAAAGGTTAGCGGGAAGAAAGAACCCCCAGTGGGGAGCCCATCGCCACGCCGTCCTTTTGGCGGAACATCTGGGCCACGGTGGGTGGAGAAATAAAGGGGGCCTTCTTGGGTGCATATCTCCAGCAGCGTACGGAGCGAGGCTTCCGGCGGGTATTGTTGAGGGGGCGGCCGTCGACTGGAATTCCTGTAGACACGATCAAGGATCTATAATCTATTGGTTTTCGTCGGACCAGGCACGAATTATTCTGTAAATAGGGACCTCTACATCCAGGCGAGGCGATTAATTCCCGGTACCGAGGGGCGTCCTTGATAGGCTTCTAAGAACTCTCTGCCGAAGACCTGCAGGCTTGCTACCGAGTCGGTTAGCCAGCCTGCTAGTCGGTAACATGCCATCGAGAAACTGATGATGTATTATGTCCGCCATATTGATGACACCTTCATAAGCTTCCAGCAGGGAGCAAGAAGTAGAACACCTTGCAACAAAGGCTTTGCCCATGACCTTCAGTTGCTTCAACTCTTACCTATACGAATATTTTCAAAAAGAACCATCGGCCTCCCCTTCCTTGATATACTCATTGCTCAACACGAGGAAGCCCTTCGTTAAACAAACAAGTATAAACAAAACCCTATGAACCCAGGCATGTACCTTGAACGCAGAGAGGTGAGTGTCCAGAGAGATTCAATATACACTGGTGATCATCACCCTTCATTGTCAGGAGAGCTCTTTCACAGATCTAACTACTCCTTCCTTGTCATTGGCTAATTGCTTTATAGCAAAGAAAGATTAAGTTACAAAGAAAAGGAAAAATGGCCATTTTCTTTCTTCAAGTAAAGGTCTGGCAGCAAAGGGGCATTTCTCCGCTAGCAAATGTTGGAGGTGCCTGTTTCTCATGATTGTTTCTAGAAATTCTGTTAGGGTGTGATTTATTGGAACTTCAATAAAACAGTCGCCGACATGTCGTGAGGAACGCAGGGCGTATTATGATGTAACATTCCGTCTAGATCCTTCTAACAAAGATTTCTTGTCGTCTCGGGAGTCTGTGACGTTCATGCTCGCCCCCTGTAGGCCCCGCTTCCCAGGTCACCGTATATATACTACTAACAAAGTAGGAGATCAGATCATTGTTAGCGGACTAGCAGAGAGCAGAGATCAGCAGAGATCATCCGAGAGAGATAAGAGAAGAAGGAACAGATGAAGGATAAGGGTGGGAAAAAGGCGCTCAAGAGTTTGTTTGGAATCTGGTCAAGTCATCGTCCGGGAGTGGACGACCGAGGCACTTCGGGTTTGAACAAGCCTTCAGAGGAGAATCGTCCTACAAGAGGTTTCGAGGAGTTCGTGCCCTTCGAGTATCGAGAATAGACATTGTTTTCTGCAATATGGAGTCAAGAAGACGTCTGAAGTTACAGTTCTCCTTTTTGTGAAGCCATTGCTTCGAGCATCGTTTTCCGACAGCTGCAAAAAACTTGCCAGCAAGTATTTTCATTACCTCACTTTTTCCCCAGTTCATGCAGTGTAAGATTTTACTTTTGTAATGTAAATAAGAGAAACCATTCCGCATTTATCTTTGTTAGTAAGCTTGTAAATAAACCTTTGTTCTGTTTGTGTATCTTTCTATATTCGTATCCCCAGTTTCAACTGTTGGCGTTGAATTCTTTTTGTTTATTTTAATATCGAACCTGATGAGGACCTCTTGGGGTCCGTGACACTCCTTGGAAATCGAATTAGGATGTATTACCCAGGTCTTAATTAACAATGGGTATTCCAACCGGGACATCACAAAATGCATCCGTAGAACTCTGGATAAATAATATCAACAGGAGCCTCGCCCTGCCGCCCTTGAAGACATCGCTCCCTTTTACAAGGGAGTGTTTCACAAGAAGCACAAAAAGGATGAGCGCACCCTTTGCAACATCATAGAAGGAAATGCCTGACCTACAGACCCAGAAAAAAAAAAAGGTCAAAGTAGTTATTGACTATCAGAGCAAAATGACCAGTGGCCCGATCATGAAAATTACCCGGGTCTTGGTGCAGGATCCCCTGCACAGTACCAACATGGTCTACCTGTACAAATGCCAAGTCCGAGGATGCCTCGGCACTTACATAAGTATGACAATGATGCAGGTCTCCCAGAATATCTCCTGCTACATTCAGTAAGGTGTCATCCATAATCATGCCAAGAATAACCATAACAATCATATAACACAGAAGGATATAATTCCTAATATCAGAATTATTGATAAGGCAGAAAACCATCTCTGCCTTCGTCTCCTGGAGGCCCTACACATCGGAAAGGAAAGGGGTAGCTCAACACCATGCGGGAGACGTCGCTCCCCTTGACATTGGTGCACAGAACACCACCTGCCAGCACTTCTGAGCTGACGGAACGGACCAATCAGATGATGCCTCCATCTGGTGTGAGTGACCTTCCCAATACTACCCACCCAGGCTGCAGTATTCTCATGCGGAGACGGGTGCAACTGTTAACGTATGGAAGACGGCTTCACTTAGGGCATTAATCCCGTAGCCAGCCAGTAAAAATTTGGCACTTATCTCACCAGCTACAGAGATCTTATAAATACTGGCTGATGACACCATTCCAACCAGAACGAACTCACTATTCATTGAGAATGAAACGACGATACGTTTGGAAACGTTGGATATCCGCTACACCATTAGAATCCACGAAGAGAAACTCCACCACTCTAACTTGAAACTCTATGGCCATCACATGCTATATTTAACTTCTGCGAACATGAAGCAATAAAAGTCAGCTTTTCCAGAACAATTACCTTCTTTATCCAGACTTTGTATCGGCCAGCTCTTAGCAAATATCAGCCCCGAAGAAAGAAAATAATAAAAAGAAATGGAAGTACCTTATATAAGATCAATTACATTAATACTGCCATTCTTTTTAACAAAACAACAACAACGGCAATAATAATCATACTATAATGGGCGTAATGTCTGTCTGTCTGACTGTCTGTCTGTCATTCAATCACGGCCAAACGGCTGGTCAGATGGGCATGAAACTTGGCAGGGTTATGGTGGGTACCCCTAAGATGGTTTGTAATGGGGTTTCATCCAACCTAACCCCCTCCTTTGTAGGGGGTGGGGGTGAGAAGGGATTCCCTGAAACGGAGCTGTTTCTGGCCGTGAAACGAGGCTGGTTATTCCCGTAGTCTTAGTTACTTTACGATTTTTCATACATAATTTCTGTACAACTTCCCCAGAGAAAGTCGCGAATATTTCAGCTCGGACACAATAGAAGATGAAAATTATCATCAATATCCGCAAGATTTTTTGAATTAACTTAAATCCATCGGGACTGCCAGTGTACAAATAACGTTGAAGAAGTACTGCACGGTAATGTTGCTTCGGAATTTCGATCCTGCCCATGGACATAATAAAAAGGAAACTGACAAGTTCCTACTTTCTACTCTTTTGGAAGACATAGGATCATAAGAGCATTTATCAGTAGCCATAACGCACTTGACATACAAGTTGTGTCTTTGCAGTAACATAATGAAAAGAAAGATACTTTATTATTCGTATCACCGTGCAAAGTAATTGACAAAGAAACGAACCAATCAAGATCCCTGTTCCGTTAAATGAAAGTCACCGACAAGAGAGAGAGGAGAGAGAGAGAGAGAGAGAGAGAGAGAGAGAGCCATTTAACGACATTAATGCACTACAATTTTATAATTTTATCTTGCTATCGAAAAATGAGAGAGAGAAAGAGAGAGGAGATAATTTGTGATTTGAGAGCTAAGTAATCCGATAATCCCATCACCGTCTTCGTTAATTGACTTACATTGAGAGAGAGAGAGAGAAAATCTTTAAAAGAGGGTAAACAATAATGAATACGAACTTCTTTACGTTCATTGATCGTCCCTTCACTTACTTTAAGAGAGAGAGAGAGAGAGAGAGAGAGAGAGAGAGAAGAGAGAGAGAGAGAGAGAGAATATGCATTAAAAAGAGGGGAAACAACAATGAATAAGAATCTCTCTTGCGTTTCAGTGATCGTCCCTTGAATTACATTACGAGAGAGAGAGAGAGAGAGAGAGAGAGAGAGAGAGAGAGAGAGAGACTATTCGTGTAATCGCCCTTATTTTAATATTGCTGAACAAATAGTACATATAAATTTTTCACTTCTGCACCCGTATTTTATCACCCATCATGGATGGGTAAGTTTGCTAATAATAATAATAATAATAATAATAATAATAATAATTAATAATAATAATAATAATAGGTATAACACTGCTGATAACGTTATTCAAGTAGAATGTAAACTTTAACAAACAAAGGGGAGCTCACCTAATGACCTAAATATTGGGGAATTGAGGGACTCAAGGGACTCAAAACTGTGTTGGAAAAATTAGGTAGTCCTGTTGAAAACTGCCTAATGCTTTCTTTTTTCTTCTAAACCTTAGTCTTCTGAAACTTCCGTATCAAAGGAGTAAAGAACATTTTCAGTCGGGATATATTCTCCTCCAGGTATAAAGCAATCAAAATTTTCCACTGCCAGGATTTCAAGTCATTAGTAGCGTTTGCTGTCATCAAGGGATTTTCATAATTTGCAATTCTGATCCGAAAAGCCTTGCAAAAATGAGGCCTGTCATTCTTACTGGTACTGAATTATTTCGCCTAATATGTTAATGTTATTCTGGCCGAGATAATCTTGCATCACAATTGCAATTTTGGTGCCAAATAATGCGCTTTAAACACTCATGCGCTGACCTATTGCTTTATTGGATGTTTTCCTGTGTTGACACAGGTAATAAATAGATATTTTCTGGTCCCTTCTCTGTTGAGCTAAAGGTGATGGTTCCTCTTATGAGATTATGAGACGGTATTTATCATAATATATATTCAATTCGTAAGTGGGCAGTGTAGAAAGGAAAAATTTTCTTTGTGTGGTGAGTGCTTGCTTTTTTCTACTATAGTACTTCTGAATTCTCTCCCATTGGTGAGTTCTCTCCCTTGGCGGGTCGGTAAAGTTCCACTCATTTTTCTCTACAATTCCTCTCCCTTATTTCTTCAGAGTTTGTCTCCTAAGAATATATACATATACGAAAAAAATAAATCCTGAACCGCCGAGTAGCATAAACTACACATTTTATCAGTCTCCAGTCTTTAGCAACTTCATTCACATTTATCATGTTACGAGGGTTAATAAAATTTTCTTTCATAAAGCTACATTTACAGTATTTATTTATTTTTTTTTTGCTCCTTCCCATTTAATAGTATGAAAGTTGACCTCACTGACAAGTAAAAAATTCCACTGGTCATCTGTTCATATCTACACATTTTTTTATGTTGTATCATTTTCTTTTCCAGTGCTTTACCATCTTACCCAAGATAAAAGTTATCACAAGACTTACATGGAATTTTATATACTCATCTTTTAATAATGTTGGGAGTTCTTTAGAAGTACTTGTTCCATTGTTTTTTGTTCTTAGATACGACATGAAAATCAAGATTCTTTGGATGATAAGGGGTTTCTTTCATTTTATCGTCATATGGTGGTACAAGCAAATTTGTTGTGTTATAAGATTTTGTTTTGTTTTGCTACAGAGTTTATGTATTTATTTATTTATATATATTTGTTGCCCCTTGCCGCTTCTAAATTGTATTGTCAAACTACACAATCAGGATATTTCAGGTTCTTGCCTGTGTTCCTGATCTAATCTATTCTATCATCAATGTACTCAGGGCTACATATATGTAATGCTCTTAAAGACGTAGATGTATTGCTTTGGTAGGTGGGTGGAGATAGGGTGGGGGTAGGGATGCACTGTTGGATAGGTGAAGAAGGCTAGGTAGACCTGACTTGATAGAGCTTGTTAGGTTTCGTGTTTTTATATTTATGATGCAGTAATTCACCTTTTATTACAGGAATGTGCACTGTACTGAGATACGGTAAAGGGAGAGAGAGAGAGAGAGAGAGAGACCTTACCTTACCTTACAGACCTTACATCTTGTTCGGGTTGCCCAGGTCCCTCAGTGTGAGGCACCTCTAATGTCTACCAGAGATTGCTAGTACATCTTCCGGTATATTTTTGCATCTTCTTCCAATCTTGGATGGTCTGGGATGCAGTTTAGATATTTGTCGAGGCTTATTCTTAAACCACATCTACGCTCACTCCTGATATATTCCTCAGATGAGCTGGCAACGCAATTGAATAGACGCTGCATTATCGATGCTGGTGCGTAGTGGATTAATGTCCTGTGTGCTTTCCTTATTTTTCCTGGTATAGTTTTGGGCACTATTAAATCTACCTCTGCTTGCTCTTTCTGATATTTTTAGTTCCATGATATTTCTGCTATTCCTTCTATATCTGTTTCCATGCCTGAATTATCATGTAGCGTTCTCTTCTCCTTTCTAGACTATATAATTTTAAGAATTGTAGTCTTTCCCAGTAGTCTAGGTCCTTAACTTCTTCTATTCTAGCTGTAAAGGACCTTTGTACACTCTCTATTTGTGCAAATATCCTTTTGATAGTGTGAGTACCATATAACATATTGCAATATTTTCAAGTGGACTACGAACATATGTTTTATAAAGCATAATCATGTGTTCAGCTTTCTTTTTGTTTTGAAGTGCCGTAAACAACATTCCCATTTTTGCTGTTACATTTTGCCAACAGAGTTGCATATTTGATCATTGCATAACATGTTCCTATTCATCATCACACCAAGGTCTTTAACTGCTTCCTTATTTGTGATGGTCTCATTATTAGGTCCTTATATGCATATAGCTTTCTTTCTCTGTCTCCATAATTTATTGATTCAAATTTATCAGAGTTAAATACCATCCTATTTACCTCTGCCCAATCATATACTTTGTTAAGGTCTCTTTGTAGAGCGTTTCCTATCTTCATCACAAGTAATTTCTCTACTTATTCTTGTGTCATCTGCGAAACTACTCACTACCGAATCCTTAACATTATTGTGTATGTCTTCAATCATAATAACAAACAGTATTGCAGCTAACACGTACCTTGCGGCACACCGGATATTACCTTGGCTTCATCCGATTTCTCGTCGTTTGCAAATAACTATCTGTTTTCTGTTGTGTAAAAATTCTTTTAAAACCATCTTCCCTACTTTATCCACGATATTGTGTTTTCTAATTTTCTTCGCTAATATTATGGTCTACTTTATCAAAAGCTTTTGCAAAGTCTAAATAAACCACATCTGTTTCATTTCCGCTTTTCATATTTTTGAATATGTTTTCACGGTGGACTAACAGTTGGGTTTGTGTACTTTTTCCGGGTACGAAACCATGTTGTCCTTTATTAAACAAATTATTTTTTATTAAAATGTTTCATAATATTTTTCTTCATTACCCTTTCATACACTTTCATATATGTGATGTTAGACTCACAGGCCTCCTATAATTACTTGCCTCTAGTCTTGATCCACTTTTGAAAGTAGGGTAATATATGCTAATTTGTGCTCATTCATATATCTTGCCTGTATCTACACTTTGTCTTAATAATATTGCAAGTGGCTTTGCATAGAATAGAACTACTTCTTTAACAAAATAGCAGGAATTCCATTCAGGCCCTGCAGCAGCTCCATTTTTAATTTCATTAATAGCCTGCACAATATCAGCTTCATTAATATCTATGTCAGCTAAATATTCACTATTTTCATCTCTTACTTCTATATCATTATCTTCATTATCTATTCTAGGGGTGAATTCTCTCTTATATCGTTCTGCCAGTATGTTGCAAATTTCCTTTTTTTCATTCGTTAATCTCCCTTCAATTCTCAGAGGGCCTATTTCTATTCTTCTTTTATTCATCTTCTTCGCATATGAGTATAATAGTTTGGGTTTTGCTTGATATTTAATAGGGTTTTTCTTCTAAGTCCCGTTTTTCATTTTCTTTTGATTGTATATCTCTTTTGTTCTGCATTTTCTATCTTACTTTTTAGTTCTATAACTTTCCATGCATTTTTTTCTTTTGCAAGACCTTTTTTTTTTTCCACTTTCTGATTTTCTGGAACAAGATCCTTCTGTCTCTTGGTATGCATGAATGATGTTTACTTTTCTCTTCGGTATATATTTTTCCACTATTATCTCCAATATTTTTTATATAATATCTCCGTATTTACCCTTATGTCATCACTTACGAAAATGTTATCCCAATCTTTGTTTAATTCTTCATTAATTTCTGACCATTTTATATTTTTACTGTAGAAGTTGTATTTCCATATCCTTCCCTTTTACATTTCTTGCTTATCTCTATTTTCACTTGCTTTGGAATGAACTGTTAATTCTATGACATTATGGTCTGAAATACTCGCATTATAAACTATTATTTCTTTAACATAATTCATCTCGTTCACAAATACTAGGTCTAAAGTATTTTCCTTTCTTGTTGGCAGGTGATTTATTTGTTGAATGTTGTATTCTAGTAGCATATCTAATAACTTTTCAAATTGCCTCTTATCTTCTGCACTACTATTACTCTCTTTTTTATATGTGTATAAGTACAACACAATCTCCTATTCGTTCCTTTCCATTCTACGAAAGGAAAGTTGAAGTCACCAGATAGGAGAATAGTCCAGTCCTTGTGATTTCTACATATATCATCCAATTTTTCAATTATTAAGTCAAACTCTTTAGTATTAGGAGGTCTATATATTACTATGTTCATAATTTTTATCAATTTTCAGATTCAAAATTCTACCGCTAATTAGTTCACATTCTGAGTTACTATATTTCTCTATATTTTTCCTTGTTTTTTGTCTTTCCCATATATTGCGGTCCCCCTTGATTCCTATTTTTTCTATACTGATCTATAAGTTTGGAACCCTTTTATTTGATCATCATTCCCAGTCTCTTGGAATACCAGGTTCACTTATATTCATTATATCTATTTCTTTTCATTTTGGGTTAGTTCTTCTAAGTACTCTATTTTTCTTTTTGAGTTACTCGTAACTAAACCCTGCGCATTCATCACTATGATGGTTTTGCGTGTTTTCTCCTTATCATTTAATACTGGTAGTAATAAGGATTTTCCCATGTCTCTTTCCTGTTCTGGTATGTTGTTCTTTTTTTCATTTCCAGAAATTCTGACATTAAAAATCCAACTTTTCCATAATATTTGATCTTCTTCATCATAATTATTCATTTGTGTCTGAATCTGCAATTTTCTCCGTTTCTGCAATATCCTCTTGCCATAATAAATACAGTTATTATCTCTTGAGTAGAATTTCGGAGCTGATGCTTTGAAATTTTTTTGCTGACACCTCTGCATATCTCATTGGTGGTTTGCTTTTCTCTTTTACCTGATATTCTTGATTTCTCTCTTATTTGTTTCTTTCTTATTTTGGATTTTATTACTTGGTTGGTTATTTATTTATTTATTTGATTATGATTCATGGCTACAGGGTGATATATTTGCATTTTTTGTCGAACTTACATCCTTTTCCTTCTTTTAGGTTTTTACATATTTTTGGATGCAGATCTCTGCAATCATCCCCATTATCCATCTAAGTATGCACATTACCATATATTTCATAGTTTTGACATATCTTAGGATGTTTGAGTAACATCTTTCTCCAAATCTGCAATTCCCTCTTTTCAAAAGGTTGCAGATTTTGTCTTTCTTGTCTATTTTCCTCTTTCCCGTCATTGTATAGATCTGGGTAGAGCCTCTTCGGGATTTGCTTTTCTGTTGTCATATCGTAATTTATTTCTTCGTAGGTATGCTGCTTTATTGCCTCATATGTAGTATCAATGAGTATCTCTGCATCCATACTTTTATTTCTTGTTCTTTGTTTTCCTTATTTTTTTCTGTCATTTCATTTTTGTTTACTTCTCTTCCGTTTTCCTCTTCTTCTTTTTCTTCTTCTTCTTCCTCTTCCTCTTCTTCTTCATCCTCAACTATTTGTACATTCAATCTTGATTTAATAACATTGTCTATCCATGATAGACATGTTGAACAAAAAATTCTTGTATCTTTTCTCAAATCTTGTATTACCTCAGCACACTGTGGATGGGTCGGAATGTTGCATGCAGCACATTTTCTGATTAGGTTTTGTGGATTGACTATGCTATACCAAACCTTACACAGTTTGCATGCTTTTGGCATTCTTTTTCCTAATGCATCAATTAGGATATTCACAAGATTCACCTTATTCATTTTCTTTGTCGGAATATGTTGGTTTATGTATATTTTCTTTATGAGTCTCTTGACCACTTGGATTTTATTTGGAACTTCTTCAATTATTTTCAAGATGTTTTCATTAGATTTGTTCCAGTTTGAAGGATTATATCCTTCTAATATATCTATGAATGCTTTTGTATCTTTTTGGTTAGGACTGTTGCTGATTTCATAGATGAGAAATGCCAGTTCCCTTTCCTGCTACCTCATCGTATTGCGAATCTGCTAAACACGCCAAAATTACTCCACCTCTTCCCGCAGTTTGGAACTTACTGCCATCTTGTTCTGATTTATAGTATTACACTTGATAAACTAACTTAGAAGACGCTTTATCCTACTATTTTCACACTAATCTTATCACCGATAGTTCACGAACACTTCTAGATATTTCTCAAATTCTAGTCGTATGTTAAACTTGTGATATCTGTTGATTATTGTGACTTCACGCGGGTACGTCTCACCAAGCAAGATGGCTACTACGAGAGAGAGAGAGAGAGAGAGAGAGAGAGAGAGGAATAATTACCCAGGTATGTTTACATCGAAGTTTAAGTACAGTAACACACACATCCCCTTACCTTTTCATTTATATTTTATGCCACAGTATTCTCGTTTACATTTTTACTGTATCTTCTCATTTTTCATTCCTTTGAACCAAAAGATAAACACAATTGTGTGCGTAAGGTATAAGAGAGAGAGAGAGAGAGAGAGAGAGAGAGAGAGAGCATAAATGGTGTTCTTTGCGTGTGAGTAACTGTCACCAGAGAGAACATGAATGGTGTTCTTTGCGTGTAGGTAACTGTCACCAGTTTTCGCCAAAGACATAGTAGAGTTAGTCCAAGAATTGGCTAGCTACGGGTACATAAGATAAAAGGGGGAAGAAGGAAAAAGATGCTCTTACGGCCTCTAGAAAGTTAAAAAAAAATAACTAAACAAGGGAATTTAAATTGAGATACTCTGAACACTGTTAAGGGATACATCTGAAAGCCGCTATTGACGTCAGTGAAAAGAAAATAATAATGAACGTTGTGGGGAGATTTTCAGTAGCCATTGCCACGTGTCATCGCTGGCTAGTTCTTTAGTCTGTCTCATGTATTGTCCGTGCATTGGTTTGTTATGCCATTCCTCTGTTCTCCTGTCTCCTGTATATTTCTGGGTCTTTGTCTACTTTCATCTGTCCTTCTTCCCATGCACTCTTGAGCCACTCGTCTTCACTGGTGCTCTGTTTTCGATGTTGACGCAGTCCTCTATGCTTAGTAGTCCCCTCCCTCCTTCCTTTCGTGTTGTATAGTCTGTCCGTATTTGCTCTTGGGTGTAGTGCTTTGTGTATTGTCATATGTTTCCTCGTTTTCTGGTCTATGCTGCGAAGTTCTGCCTTCGTCCATTCCACTATTCCTGCGCTGTATCTGATTACTGGCACCGCCCATGTGTTTATGGCTTTATCATATTTCCGGCGCTTGAGTTTTTGACTTAAGGCTGTCCACACGACCGGGCCTGATCGGCAGACCTCCCCTCTAATGGGCACACTTGGCAAACCGTCAAATTGTTCCGATGGGTCTGTAGCAAAAATCACCAGGTGGTGTGTCCCGATGGCTTGAGCTTCGACCCCTGGCAGATGTACGTTACCATATACATTTCTTTTTACTGAGCCATTCTTTTTGCACCAATATTCTCTCTTTTTCTTCTTTTTCATCACACACAAAGCAATTATCATGCAACACAATATCTTCTTCTTTGCGGTAGG
>NC_087216.1:30232582-30238334 GCF_015104395.2 Macrobrachium nipponense | reverse complement strand
CACATATATACGAAAATATCTATCAAGGTCACTAGTTGGTTACTAACTCTTCATTTCCAGATATCAAAATCGCAGTGTCCTACTTAATATCGGAGTGTATCCTCTTCCATTTGCTTAATTAACTGAACTTTTATCCAGTTCGTACCTTTACCCTTCCGCTGCAAGTCCTACAACTCCAACTGAATAATTTATATCGTCTTGTTCAATATAAGGAGATTAATTCGCCAACGGATTTTCATTGATTTCCTGTTTTTCATTCATAATCGAGCGCGCTTTCTTTAGAGAATTTTTTCATTTTTCTAGGTATCTAAAGGCAGAGAGAGAGAGAGTTGTATATCTTAAGGGGAGAGTTGTATATTTAAACGCAAAGAGAGAGAGAGAGAGAGAGAGACAGAGAAATTTGTATATTTAAAGGAGTGAGTTGTATATGAGAGAGAGAGAGAGAGAGAGAGAGAGAGAGAGAGAGAGAGAGAGAGAATTGTACATCTAAAGGAGAGTTTGTATTTTGAAAATTAAAAGTAGCTATCAAGAGGGAAAGAGCGAGAGAGAATTATATCTTTAAAGGCATACAGAGAGAGAGAGAGAGAGAGAGAGAATTGTATATTTAAATGAGAGAGTTGTATATCTAAAAGTAGATAGATAGAGAGAGAGAGAGAGATAGAGAGAGAGAGAGAGAGAGAGAGAGAGTCGTAAATACGTATGAACTCCCCTCCCCCCACACGCGCCATGATTACCTCCCTCTTCCACAGGCAAACTTACTCCTACTCCCGTTATTTTTCCGCCAGATCCTCATCTTCCTCCCTCCCTCTTTCACCGCCTCCTATGCTAATTTCAAATAACGTTACATTTGCGTTTTCGACATCAAATGCAAATTAGAGGCGGGCTTCAATCGGAAGTTTCTGTTCCTTTATGGATGAAGGTTCGCCAAAGTTCCTTTCGCTTCTTTATTTCTCCATGAATGAAATTCTGGCTTCTTTAGTGTCTTACAAGTGACAAACGGTTTCGAGCAATTTTTTTTAGGGGGGAGGGGGAGCTCGGGGGCATGGGGGGGGGGGGGAGTGTTCCCTATGTCCCTCCGTCTTTCCCACTGTGGTCCTACCCTTAGCGTTTTGGACAAATCTCATGGGAATACAGCTCAAGCGATTTACGCTCCCTTGTTTGGTTTTTCATATCTCCACTTCTTATATTTATTATCTTGTGGTATCCTCTGCTTTTATCATAAATTGCTTAGGAAGAACAGTTACCATGAAAATGAATGTCCTGGCTGTGAATGTCTACTAACCTACTGGTAGCTAAATCTTTTTTTAAAATCATATTAATTGTCATTCGTGCTTTTTAATTTATAAGAAATTTCCACCCTCCAGTTGAAATCCTATTTCAAAAGACGTGTCAAGGTAAATATGAGGGATACTTTTGAAAGACGCATCCCTCAGTAGAGGTGGAACATACATTCTGCCTTATCAACAGCCAATCAGGAGCTTCGTAAGGGACTGGCCCAGACATCATAATCACGGTTGATGTGAATCTACTGTAGTATTGTCATTAACGTGAGTCAACGCCACTCTCCAGTGATCCAATATTTTTCGCAACATACCAGATTTGCCTTTAATGTCTCGTGTATATTATACAAAGTTAAAAAAAAGTTAAAGTCGTCAGTGTCAGTCCTCCCTGAAGCTATTGCTTCTCGGGTGGACGTCAGCCAAGTAACCCAACTCCCCACCATGACGCCACTTAGGGTGGTAACCACTGGTAGTCATCCTCACTTATTCGCTCCTGACTGGAGGCGAGCACCACAGCCCGCAACATTACCAGACCAGCATGTTGCCAACTGTATTAAATCCCTTGATTTTGATAGCATCATGTAGCAGTAATAAAACGATTGGTTGTTCTTCCCAAAACGTGATGTGAAAAACACAAAGAGATTGGGTGCACGAGTTCGCCGTTTCCCAGCATGTGCCAGTCTTGCAAATGGTCAAAGACTAGGCAAAAATAATTAGGTCTAGCGTGGGGAATTGCATAGTTAGATCACGCGTCCGGAAGATTACGTACAAATGTATTAGCTCACGGTCATTGGGTACATAATAAACTTGGGCTGGAGTTAATATTGTGATATTGATTTTTGTGGTCCATGAATAGGAAAAAGTAGGATTGCAAGTCAAATTCTAGAAAAGACTGAAAAAGTGCCTGAGTTTGTTCACAGGGCGATGAAGAACAGTGGTGCTCTATGATTGTAGCACAACGGTAATGATTTAGATTGTGTAGTTGGTATGCATAGGATTCCTAGATTAAAGAGAGATTGAGAAAACCTCATGAAATTGTACTATAAAGGTGTCTTGATTATTGGGAATTCTTTCTTAACAATAGATAGCTATTAGTACACTTGAAAAAGATGAAATAATTAGATCACCTATAATGCAAAGTTACGAAAGATGTTATTAAATCCAAGAACAGATGTGATTTAATAACATCTTATTTGGTTGATAAGAAAGTCAATATGGCAAGTAGTTGGAGGAAGGTCCAACATAATCTTAAGAATTTATTTGAATCTAGTTAGTTTAAGAAGAACTGTTAGCGTATACCAATCTGTTACAATCTTGGAGGTGGACTAAGCTTTTTCTCTGCCTCTTTCATCTTTCTTTATCATTTATTCATGCAAAGTATTACCTTTGACATATTTCGCTAGCGATGCAGAAAATCCCTATTTCGTTCTGTTAACATGGATCAATATTCTTACAGGAGATTCATGTACACTTGATTTCAGTTATTTTCGCGTGTTAGTTGTTGTAGGATTTCAGTTGTGTCTGAACTGTGTTTTCTAATGTGTCATTTTGTTTCGCTTCGATTTTTTGTTGTTTCTTTGTTCATTTTTCTTACTCTTGTTTAAAGAAATTATGAAGTGCTGAACCTTAGCTTTATTACTGAAAATCTTTGGTATTCAACCACTCTGGCATAACCTACTATTGAGATGAAACTTAATCAAGGAAAGTAAAACAACATCGTGCAAGAATTTTTGCCTTTTCAAGCAAATTACGCACAATAGGACAGTCTATTGCGAAGACGACTCAGCTTTACATACAACATCTAAAATTAGAAGTAAAAGTGGGTTATAACTATTTAATGCATCTTATTATTGCACCACTATGGAACCAAACAATTCTGTGGGATTTTTTCTTGTGTACGAAAAAAGGGCTATACTTATTGCCAGTTCTAACTGAATACTTATAGTTTTATTCTGACATTTAATTCCATACTTGTCTGGCACATAAAATAGATCACATTCTACATATGTGAAAAATATAATGTTCGTTAGTTATTTGACTTTTTTTCGTGTTGGGGTGTATGACACACCCACGCCTGGGCGTGCGCTCGCACACACACATAGATAGATAGATAGATAGATAGATAGATAGATAGATAGGAATAAGTCCACATGAAACATCACTCGGATATATATTCTGCTAGCTGACCAACCCGGTGCTGCCCGGGAAAACTCTAAAGAACTTGGTAAAATTTTCCTGCACCTCCTTGTACTGACTTCATTTCTCCAGGAATTACTGTGCTGATGTCCCTTATATCCAAATATTGCTGTGCTGACACTTCCATCTATCCAGGTGTTACTGTGATGGCTGTCTCTTTGATCCAGAAGGTACTGTGCCAACTGTCCCTTATATCCAGGTATTACTGTAGTGACTGTCCATTTTATCCAGACATTACTGTGATGACTGTCCCAACTAACCAAGAATAACTGTGGTAACTGTCCCTTGTATCTGGTATTACTGTGCTGACTGTCCCTTTTATTTAGGTATGACTATGCTGACTGTCCCATTTATCCAGGTATTACTGTGGTAACTGTCCCTTTTATAAGGGTATTACAGTAGTGACTGTCCCTTTTATCTAGTTATTGCTGTTGTGACCGCCCTGTTTATTCAGGTATTACTGTGGTAGTGTCCCTTCTATCCAAGTATTACTCTCCTGACTTTCCCAATTGTCCAAGTATTACTGTTCTGACTGTTCAATCTATGCAGACATTACTGCCGTGACTGTCCCTTTTATCCAGGAATTACTGTACCGTCTGTCCCTTTCAACAGATACTGCCATTCTGATAGCCCTTTTATCTAGGTATTGCTGTAGTGAATGTCCATTTTATCCAGACATTACTACGGTGACTGTCCCTTTTATCCAGGTATTACTGTGGTGGTTGTCCCATTTTCCAGGTATTATTGTGGTGACTGTCTAAACCTCGATGCAGAATTATTAATCAAAAGAAATAAAAGCATATTCAATATTATATTTCTATGATATCAAGTACATGAAATGGGGTATGATAAACCCACAGAGTCTATTTAAACATGAAATGGGGGTATGCTAAATCCGTAGAGTTTATATAACACATAAGTTACAAAAGTAAGGGGGAGGGGGGATGGGGGAAGGGGAAGAGGGTAAGGGTTTGAAACCTTCCCTATCATCTAACTTGGGTCAAATGATGACCACATGCCAAATTTTGTGTAGATCGGTCAAGAGGTATGGATTTTTATAGGGCACTAACATACAAACATACAAATATTCACTTCTATGTTTAAGATAATAGGAACTTTTAATATCTGATCCCAACCAAACTTCTCCACTGCTCTTTTTAATAACTTCCTGAATAAGAGCAATACTGTTGAAATTATCTAAGTAATCTGACGTAAAAATCGAATATAATGTATAGTGGTGAGTGAAAATTGATTTTATTAAGAAGACGACAAATCGTATACCAGTAGCACTGGACGTGGAATAACTGTGATGGTGGAAGTAATCATAATGAGATTAGATCCTAATTACGGCTAATCTAATATAGCACGGTCAGCAAATGAGAAAATGGTCAAATGAGCTTGCGAAGCAGATGTGAGCTGAGGACAATGAGAAATCATTTCAGTAGATAAGTTAGTATATATTAATCATCTCTCTCTCTCTCTCTCTCTCTCTCTCTCTCTCTCTCTCTCTCTCTCTCTTCAACAGATACAAGAGCCAAACATTAACAAACTGCTTCAAATATTTTTCTTTTCACCTTTTCTTTTTAGATAAGCCCGATACTGTGACGTGAAGTTTTGTGCTTTTACATGATAAGAGAGAGAGAGAGAGAGAGAGAGAGAGAGAGAGAGAGAGATTTGATGGAAAATCTCATACGATATTCTGCTTCAGTATTTGCCTATAACGAGTGAAAAGCAAATATTATTCATCAATGATTGGTGCATTGGGATTATCATTTCAGGATTATTTGAGAGAGAAGGAAAGAAAGAGAGAGGATGGCATGAGATTGGCTACCATTCAACCAGTATGCACTAGAAAAAATCTATTGGACAAAAACATTCAGATCGGGCTCCTCTCATAGTCACTAAAAATAAAGTACTTAGTGATGGAGTCTGAACTCAGCGTGTGTCCTAGATTATCTAAAAGACTCTTTTACTTAACTGGTCTTTTCAAGAAAATCCCTCGGTGGTGGCAACAACGACGAGTAAGGAATCATAGGGGTGTTTCAGATGACGTCACAGTCAGGAGAGATTGCTTGTTTGAAATTCAGGAATGCGGTTGTGGGCTAGAGGCTCTGGCAGCAGGAAGTTGAACTGTGGAGTAAAAAATGTCAAGATTTATATATTATGAGGTTTGTTAACCTTCAAGACGATGAAAGCAACACTCAGTGTGACAGCAACCCCGTCTCAGGCCGACACTGAACATCTCTCTTGAAGTGTAGGCGTATAGGGGACCACTG
>NC_087216.1:30225082-30227582 GCF_015104395.2 Macrobrachium nipponense | reverse complement strand
CGAATGGGAGTAGTACACTAATATCAGCAAGTGACAAGCATGGAAGTGCAAAAGGCCTTGATGATTCTACACGACAGCTCAGCGGAAATTTATGAAGCTACAACTGACGTTGGTCTATTTAATTTACTTGTTGCCGTATTTTTTTTTCTTTTCCGTGTGTCATCTAAAATCACGCATTTCGAAGTGAGAGATTGTAGGGGGTGGGGGGGGGGGGGGGGGGGGGGGGGGGGGGGGGGGGGGGGGGGGCTGGCAGGGATGAGGCTGGATGTGCGTGTGTGTGTGTGTGAGTGTGCTAGAGAGAGAAATTGGAAGTAGTATTGATATGTGTAAAAAGAAGCAGACAGAAAGAGAAAGAGAGAAAAACGGACGAGGAAATGTGAATTTGTGCGAATGTAAAAGAGTCAGAGAGAGAGAGAGAGAGAGAGAGAGAGAGAGAGAGAGAGAGAGTGGGGAGGGGATGGGGCACAGTGTATGCTTGAGAGAGAGAGAGAGAGAGAGAGAGAGAGAGAGAGAGAAGTTTAATGCAGGTGTGTCTGTCTGCGTGCTTATGTTTCGTTGAGAGAAATGTATATCAAGAGAGAGAGAGGAGATGAGAGAGCCGAGAAGAGGAGAGAGAGAGAGCAGTTTAAATGCAGCGTCTGTGTTGGTGTTTCGATCCGTGTGTTCTGGCGGAGAGAGACGTATATTAAAAGGAGAGCGAGAGAGAGAGAGAGAGCGATTTAATGCAGGTCGTGCTGTGTCTGCCGTGAGTGTGTTTGGGTGAGAGAAATGTAAATCAGCGAGAGAGAGAGAGGAGAAGAGAGAGAGAGAGAGAGCAGTTTAATGCCAGGTGTGTTTTGTGTTTCCACTCCGGTGTTGGTCCTGGCTGAGCGAGACGTATAATTAAAAAGAGGGAGAGAGAGAGAGAAGAGAGCGATTTAATGCAGGGGCCGTGTCTTGTGTCTGCTTGAGTGGTGTTTGGTGGCTGAGAGAAATGTAAATCAAGAGAGAGAGAGAGAGAGAGAGAGAGAGAGAGAGAGAGAGAATGAACGCATCGCTCACTCACAACACAAAATGACCGCCAGGTAAGAAAGGCGCATTAAGAAATCCGAAAGAGGAGAGAGGGAGAAATCGCAACAAGAAACGGAGGATCTAAAAAGAAGGGAAGAAAATCCAATTCCACATTAAACTCTCGGCTTTTTATCAATGTTTTTTTTTTTTTTTTTTTTTTTTCAGTTCCCGGTAACATCAGAAAGTTTTGATGTATGAAAGGGAAGAGACGCCTTGTTACAGACACATCCGACGGACTTACATTTATGAAATCCGTCTTAACTTTTACGGGAAAGTTGAGAGGGAGGTTTTTTTCAAAGGTACCAACTACTACCTTCCAGCTAAAGACGCTGGAAGGCAGAGCATCTTCCTCTCTTAATGTTTTTCCTTGAGGTAAAGGAGGAGGAGGAGGAGGAAGAGGAGGAGGAGGAGGAGTAGCGGCGGAAGAAAGGGAACGAGGGATATTAGTGGTTAAAAGGAGGAAGGAGGAGGAGGAGTAGGAACGGAGGAGGAGTGAAGGTAACGGAAGAAGTGGGAAGTAAAGGATTGAGAAGGTGATGGACGCTATGAGGAGAGTTATGGTAGAAGTAAAGAAATTCAAAGAGAGCTACTGGATTCAAAGCGGGTAATGAAATTGATAGCAATAAAGAGGGAGAAAGGAAAGGGGGAAATTTAGACTGGCTTAGAAGGAGCAAAGAGGAAGGACGGTAGGAGTAATAAAAAGGGAACTCTCATCAGCATAAATAAGGAATAGGAGAGAAGAGTAAGAATGGAAAATCATAAATCTACTGCAGAGTTTAAACAACATTATGAGCAATATGTTGACAAAAGCAGATAATTTAACAATACTTCGGCCATCATTTCAAATGGAAACTGGGTACCTTGGTTGCTAAGTATCTCCATGTGGGATTCTACCCTACTGAAAAAAAAATTGAGTTGTGCCTCTGTTCCCTGCTTGGCTTCTATCTTAAGGAACCGGCTCTAGGTACCTTGTGACAAAGTCTATCACTGTTAGGATGTACCTGTTGCCCTCCTCCAAAACTGGTGATGTAAGTCCAGTCAGATCTACAAGTACCCTCTTGAATGGCTCTTCCAGTTGTGTCCTGCTGATGCAATCTTCTGGCAAACATCGCAAGACCTACAAAACCTGGTGATGTATGCAACCACTCTTTCCCAATGATACCTACTGGTTATATGGTAGACATGCTTTTTAGTTCCAAGATGCCCACTGATAATAGATTCATGGGCCAGCTTCATTATGTAGGGATAATATAACTTGGGCACTTCATTAATAACCATAAACTGGAAAGCTCCTTAAGGTTAAACTTAAAAGCGCCTTTTCACTTTGTCCTGTATTCTGAGTCAGTCTTGGCTCTTGGTCCTTGTTTGGCTAGGTTAGGATTCTTCTGCTTCGACATCATGCCTGTGGCTTGATGCTGCCGTTATCTTACTGGACTTGATCTATGGACAC
>NC_087216.1:30192582-30220082 GCF_015104395.2 Macrobrachium nipponense | reverse complement strand
CATTTGAATAATAACATACGCCTGGAGCGATTCAATTAAAATAATTTCTTTTGAACATTTATAAACGATACTCTACTTTGCATATTCTTGTAGGTATGGTAAAATTGACTTCTGTATCTCTTGTGATTGCAGATGTGGGCACCATGTTTACCCTCCTCAATGCCCAAGTGAAAACTTGAATGACCACTTTACTGTCATTGAGAGTTGTTTTCGAGAGAGATATAAAATTTCACCCAGTTACAAGTGTGGCTGACATTACTGACGGCTAAAGTAGTTATATGAGCAAAGCAAATAATATCTCTTTGTTATTTCCTGAGAATTTACTACTTTAGAGCAAACTGCTCTTGTAGTTTTGCAGCGCTTGTTGTGTTCCCTTTCTGCGTGCAGACAACTGTTTTCTGGTACTAGCTGTATCCACCTACGCGGCACCTCTAGCGTGCTAGTACTAAAAACGTTGGTTTGGTGATGGAAGCTTTCTAATTATCTATTGGGAAAATTTCTAACAAACTACAACCTCGGTATTAACCCGGAATGTATCTACCTACGTGGCACCTCCGGCGTGCTAGTACTAAAAACGTTGGTTTGATGATGGAAGCTTCTAATTATCTATTGGGATCATTTCTAACAAACTACAACCTCGGTATTAACCCGGAATGTATCCACCTACGTGGCACCTCCGGCGTGCTAGTACTAAAAACGTTGGTTTGGTGATGGAAGCTTCTGATTATCTATTGGGATAATTTCTAACAAACTACAACCTCGGTATTAACCCTGAATGTATCCACCTACGCGGCATCTCCGAAGTGCTAATACTAAACATGGCTGAAGCTCAATGGGACCCGTGTTTAATACTAGCCCTTCAGCGATCAAAGATATCGTTTATTGATATAATAGAAATATATAGAAATGGGCGTACATAATGCTTTGATCACTGATGGGTTAGTACTAAATACACCTTCCCATTGAGCTTCAACCATGTTTAGTACTATAGTAGATTCACATCAACCGTGCATCTGATGTCTAGGTCAGTCCCTTACGACGCTCCTGATTGGCTGTTGACGTATCCTTCAGGAGAGGTGGAACATACCTCCTGCCTATGTGAACTCTGGAGAGAGACTGAGAGTTTCCAGCCCTGCGATTGGCTTATCAACAGCCAATCAGAAGTGTCGTCAGGGACTGGCCTAGACACCAGATGCACGGTTGAAGTGAATCTACTATAGCAACTCCGGGTTGACGCGTAGGTGGATACATACTGGGTTAATACCCACAACCTCTTCCGAGGTATCTACTCCCATATTCTCCTAGCGATTTTGGGTATCAAATGAACCTATTTATAAATTCTCAGATCATCTTCAGTTGTCATGACTTATCAAAATATTTTTTCTAACAACTAGTCAAGTATTTGCTGCATCATTCATTGCTTTCTCTAGTAAATTCTATATTAGTGTCAATGGAGATTAAATCTACATAATATGTAAGAGTAAGTTTTGTCGTGGCTGTTTTCATATGAATTGTTACGTAATTTCACCCTGGTCGCAGTTTCAAGCTCCACGTTTCTTATAGGTTAGCAAAAAAAAAAAAAAAAAAAAAAAATAAAAAAAATAGATAAATAAAAGAAAACCTTTAAACATAAAACTATATTGAAGAAAATAGATGGTTTTCTTTCCATATTGATATTTCAAGAATAATCGCTCTTGTAAATTAAAACATTATGATGAACATTCATAGATAGTCCTCATTTCTATTGCGGTAGGAAGGCTTTTGTGCAAGTTACAAAGGAAAGCAGAATTTTCCGAATACATTGATATATGAATAACATTGCATATCCTCTAAACTAAATTCATTACCTATATATATCTGTAATAATAAATAGCTCTTGATATTGTAAATTTACAGGCGCTTAACTCTCTAAATGATTGTAGGCTATGAGGCGACATAGAGTCATGAACAGTTATTGTAACGCTAAAAAAAAAAAAAAAAAAAACATTGGGCCGTATGTCATCGAAATGTATCTAATATTTCTGTATTCTTTGTCACATCTCAAGTCTATCTTTCTTCTTACTTAACTCTCAAGATATTAAGTCTTAAACTTATTTGTCAGAATAAAAATCTTTTTGAAATAATCTTTTGAACATTGTATGATGTTTAGTGATATTCATACAGGAATTATGAAGTATTTTATATATTTTCTACAAAAAAAAAAAACAGAACTTTTCAGAATCAGTGGCTTCCAGAAACAACGTATGGCAACTCGAAGTTCATAGAAAGCTTTTCGTCACCTCAACGATAAACAATCTAGAAATTGGGCGAAGTTTCTTCGGCGCAATTGAGTTTTCTGCACAGCGTATAATCAAGGCCACCAAAAATAGATCTATCTTTCGGTGGTCTCGGTATAGGGCTATATGAGCCGCGGCCAATGAAACTTTAAACACGGACGGGTGGTGGCCTGGCCTGTATCGTTGCCAGACGGACGATTATGGCTAACTGTAACCTTAAATAAAGAAACTACTGAGGCTAGAGGGCTGTAATTTGGTATGTTTGATGATTGGAGGGTGGATGATCAACATACCAATTCGCAGCCCTCGAACCTCAGTAGTTTTAAGATCTGAGGGTGGACGGAAAAAGTGTGGGTGGATAAACAAAGCCATCTCAATAGTTTTCTTATACAGAAAACTTACTATACCACTCCAAATGGATCCGTATATTTTTAATGTATGCTAAGGACTGAAGTCAAATTACCAGATCAATATAAAAAGCAGCCATTTGACAAAAAAAAGTCAGCTCATACTGGAGGATGAATAGTTGAACAAACTTCGGTGTTCATAGTTTTGGATCCCTTTTGAAGTGTTTGAGTTTGTGTCAAAATGACGGAATAAGTTTTGATCAGGCTGTTCGGGCTGAGAGTTGCAGGTCCTAAGGACAAAGTTTGAGCGGCCAAGAAAGTCCGAAGGTATGAGAGAGACGTCTTTCAAAATTCATCGGAGACCAAAATGTGTTGGATGAATCTGTCACCAGAAAGGAGAATTATTAACCAACACCTATTAATGGTTCAGTCCATCGACACTCCCAGAGAGAGAGAGAGAGAGAGAGAGAGAGAGAGAGAGAGGAGATAGTTCAAGTTTCGTGAAGACTAGTATCATGCTTAGCAATTCTCCAACCCATACCTGCTACATGACGGTATTATCTGGAGGATAAACTGAGTGAATTAATCTTAAACAAATTTGCAAGTCAACCTCACCTTAGCTTTCAATTTAGAATAATGAAAGGTATTATTTAGCTTAGGCTTTTATTCCATAAGCAGCAAAGTTCGAGAGATATTAAAAAATTTCAATCTCGCCATAAAGAGTAGCGGTCATTAGTCATTATCACTTTTTTTCGGGTTGACTCGGTACTTGAGTCCCTTAATTGGCTATTCACACAAACTCACGTTTTCCTTGTTTGTTTCCCAAATGCAGCTTTTCAAAAGTCACTACGATCGTGTAAAATCTCAGTAGAAACAAAAAAATAACGATGAGGATAGTGTAAATTTTGGTTTGGAAAAATTCGAAGAAATGAATTCCAAATTCACTCATTTTTGAGGCCTCTCAAAAACCTGCAAAGACAATCTATCTTTCATCCATCTCTATTTTTAGGTAAATTTTCTCCTCTCAACATTTAACATTCAAATGCTTTTTGCCTCAAATTCAAAGAAACAGACATTAGAAATTATTAGCGACAGTTTCGTCAGTTGCTATATAATAGATTCAAGCTATCCAGATTCGTAGAATGCTGACCAGTAACTTTTTAGGCTTCAGATTATAAAGGTCGTAAAAATCGTAGGCTGAGAGAATTTTAGCTCTTTTCTTTCTATTAATTTTTGATACTTTGAATAAAATATACTTTCTATAAATGTTTAATACTTTGAAAAACGATATCCTTGTTGCGTGAGGTCAACATGACTATTGTTTCATAAAGCATTATTAACATGTAGAGGACATTGTATTTGACACTGGACCGTATAATTTAGTTTGTTTGTGCACGTGTATTTTGGAATCTTAATTTGTTTATAGAGAACAGATTCGTATTCAAATTTAAACAACTGAAACAATTAACCTGCTGAAACATGTGTCCGACAAATTGCCAATTCTTTTCAACCCAGAGGCGCCACTGTGGCTGTAAATGAAATGCAAAACTGATTTCAATATTTGGATGGTGATTGAAGGTCACTGCATACGATAGCGTTACCAAGAATACCATTTAATTCGCTTGACCTTTTGCCTGAGACAATAAATAGATTTAGCGTTTTCGATCAGTCTGTATTACTTGGAAGTTGTCGAACTTCTCAGTTCTTGAGGCGTTTTATTCCTCACACCGTTGGACTGTGGAACAGACTCCCGAAGTAGGTCGTGCAATTGGAACTTCGGAAGTTCAAGCGTAGGTGCAATACATTACCGCCCTAACATTATTTTCCTTCCATTTCAATATATTTTTATCTGTTTGTTAATTAATTAATTTCTTTTTTTTTAGTAAGTGGGGTCTCTTCATCCTGTATTTCCCTTGACCACGTATCATTTATTATTCTCCTTGCATTTCAATACATTTTTATCTGTTTGTCTATTAATCAAATTTTTTTTTTCCTTTTTTTTTCTTTTAGTAAGTGGGGTCTCTTCATTCTGTATTTCACTTTACCACGTATCATTTATTTATTGCCTCCTTGAATTTCAATACATTTTTTATCTGTTTGTCTATTAATCACAATTTTTTTTTATTTTTTATTTTTAGTAAGTGGGGTCTCTTCATTCTGTATTTCACTTTACCTCGTATCATTTATCATTCTCCTTGCATTTCAATACATTCTTATCTGTTTTGTTTTATTAATGAAATCATTTTTCTCTTTTCTTTTTTTGTAGGTAGGGCCTCTTATTCTGTATTTCTTCTTTACCTCGTATCATTTATCATCTCCTTGCATTTCAATACATTCTTATCTGTTTGTTTATTAATGAAATCATTTTCTCTTTCTTTTTTTGTAGGTAGGGCCTCTTCATTCTGTATTTCACTTTACCTCGTATCATTTATCATTCTCCTTGCATTTCAATACATTCTTATCTGTTTGTTTATTAATGAAATCAATTTTTCTCTTCTTTTTTTTTTTGTAGGTAGGGCCTCTTCATTCTGTATATTCACTTTACCTCGTCTCACTTCTACCAAATGAACACTTATTCTTTGGAAGGTAGAATTTCAAGTCAGTGTCCCCTTTGGTGGCTTGTTCCATATGAATAGGTTTCATCTTCTGAATAATAATAATAATAATAATAATAATAATAATAATAATAATAATAATAATAATAATAATGGTAGGGAAAAACTCTCTATCACGAGAGTATACTATATAATGTTCTAAAGGGTCCACAATAATACAAAATGTAAAAAGTCCGTGTATAATTTTGAAGACTTTACAGAAAGCTTTCGAACCCTTCCCTGGGTTCATCTTCAGTCCAAAATGAACTGAAGATGAACCCAGGGAAAGTTTCGAAAGCTTTCTGTAAAGTCTTCAAAATTATACACAATTATACACGGACTTTTTACATTTTGTATTATTGTGGACCCTTTAGAACAAAATAATAGTAATAATAATAATAGAAACAGGCCTTCTTTCAAACATGTTTTATTGAAATAATGGCAGAATTTACCGAATTTATTTTGTACAGAATTCTCTCAAGCAAGTCATTAGGAAAATTGAGGGAATTCTGTAAAAAATAAATTCTGTAAATTCTGCCATTATATATAATAATAATAATAATAATAATAATAATAATAATAATAATAATAATAATAATAATAATAATAATAATAATAATAATAGAAGGAATGGACGAAGGCAGAACTCCGCAGCATAGATCAGAAAACCAGGAAACATATGACAATACACAAAGCACTACACCCAAGAGCAAATACGGACAGACTATACATAACACGAAAGGAAGGAGAGAGAGGACTACTAAGTATAGAGGACTGCGTCAACATCGAAAACAGAAGCACTGGGGCAATATCTGAAAACCAGTGAAGACGAGTGGCTAAAGAGTGCATGGAAGAAGGACTAATAAAAAGCAGACGAAGACCCAGAAATATACAGAGACAGGAGAAAGACAGAGAGAACAGAGGACTGGCACAACAAACCAATGCACGGACAATACATGAGACAGACTAAAGAACTAGCCAGCGATGACAATTGGCAATGGCTACAGAGGGGAGAGCTAAAGAAGGAAACTGAAGGAATGATAACAGCGGCACAAGATCAGGCCCTAAGAACCAGATATGTTCAAAGTACGATAGACGGAAATAACATCTTTTCTCCCATATGTAGGAAGTGCAATACGAAAAGTGAAACCATAAACCACATAGCAAGTGAATGCCCGGCACTTGCACAGAACCAGTACAAAAAGAGGCATGATTCAGTAGCAAAAGCCCTCCACTGGAGCCTGTGCAAGAAACATCAGCTACCTTGCAGTAATAAGTGGTACGAGCACCAACCTGAAGGAGTGATAGAAAACGATCAGGCAAAGATCCTCTGGGACTATGGTATCAGGACGGATAGGGTGATACGTGCAAACAGACCAGACGTGACGTTGATTGACAAGGTCAAGAAGAGAAAGTATCACTCATTGATGTCGCAATACCATGGGACACCAGAGTTGAAGAGAAAAGAGAGGGAAAAAATTGGATAAGTATCAAGATCTGAAAATAGAAATAAGAAGGATATGGGATATGCCAGTGGAAATCGTACCCATAATCATAGGAGCACTAGGCACGATCCCAAGATCCCTGAAAAGGAATCTAGAAAAACTAGAGGCTGAAGTAGCTCCAGGACTCATGCAGAAGAGTGTGATCCTAGAAACGGCACACATAGTAAGAAGAGTGATGGACTCCTAAGGAGGCAGGATGCAACCCGGAACCCCACACTATAAATACCACCCAGTCGAATTGGAGGACTGTGATAGAGCAAAAAAAAAAAAAAAAAAAATAATAATAATAATAATAATGTAGAGAGTCCTCCAGTAGATTTGGTTGAAACGTCGCGTTGGAGAGAGAGAGAGAGAGAGAGAAAGAGAGCACTGTATAAGCAATAATAAACACCAAAAATGACTCTGCAACCGAATTTCACCATGCCCTTTGGTGCGTTGCTCGCCAATCTAAGCAACAGAGAGGAAGCTGTCATCAGAGAAATAGAGAAGACTCTACAAAAATAATGGTGCTGAAGCAGCAACCAAAAAATAATAATTACTCCTTAACTTTAATTTCAGGCACTTGCATCAAGCTTAACAATTGCAATGATGGTATTTCTTTTATTTCGCCCGAAAGAAGACGAAGTGTTAGCTGAACATCCAACCCTCACAAATCACAGCTACAAACATAAAAGGACAAATAACAGCGAGTGTCATCAACAACATTCCTTTATATTCCAGCGTCGTTTCAAAATAAACTGCGCAACATCATCGCCAGTAATGAAGTGGAAAAAAAAATGGTTGTCAGTTATTTAGAAATTAAGCTCCCCATCATTACTGGCATCCCATTCCTGTTACTAATTAGGCTTTGCGATCTCCCCGCCCTGGCCCGATAACTCATTTGCTCCATCATTAATTACTTGGGATTCACTTCGACATCTCGGTGTCGTGTTTTGTACATTTCGCCATATTTTCCTTCCGTGCGTATGATTCATTCGTTTCTTTATCAAGCGTTTCCTTCCATGATTCACGCTGTCACTCTCGAAATCATTCACTTTTAGCTTTACGTCCGTATTTATTTGTGGTTTTAGGTTTTTCTTGTTCCAAGTTGAAGTGACTGTCACACGAACACCACCACAATCACAGTAGCTGTACTGTCTCAGGAGCACTAAAATCACAGTATCTAAACTGTCTCAGGAGCACCACAATCACAGTATCTACTGTCTCCCGAGGCTAAACTGTTCCACGAGCACCACAATCACAGTATCTAAACCGTCTCACGAGCACCACAATCACAGTATCTAAACCGTCTCACGAGCATCACAATCACAGTGTTTAAATTGTCTCAAAAGCACCACAATCACAGTGTCTAAACCGTCTCCCGAGCACCACAATCACAGTATCTAAACCGTCTCACGAGCACAATCACAGTGTTTAAATTGTCTCACAAGCACCACAATCACAGTATCTAAACCGTCTCCCGAGCACCACAATCACAGTATCTAACCGTCTCCCGAGCACCACAATCACAGTGTCTTAACTGTCTCACAAGCACCACAATCACAGATTCTAAAACATAAACACAAAATTCATGACTAAGGAAGTGTTTTATGGACATTATTTTCCCTCCTGAAACAAAGTATTTTCCCACACTGAAACAAAGAAAAATAAGAGGGGAAAAAGTCACTCTCTCAAATATACAGAATATACAAGGACAGGAAAACATACATTACTCTCTCCATACATACACCAGCTGGGAGAAAGTATCACCTGCCTGTTGTAATGTGGGGAAGCAGTTGCATTACCATATATATTAAAACAGTGTGTGGCCTTTCCAGGTAAATATTTCTTTCTGTCGCTTGATAAATAACGCTTTGTTTTATGTCTTGTTTTTTTTCCCTGTTCCTTTATTTCCACGCTATATATTTGCAATTATGGGAGCAGGTGTCGGGGCGTTAGCATATATTGTCTTCTGGCGACATTCATAAATTCTTATGGTGGTTACATATAGGTAAGAGATGGGAGTTTTTCGTTATGTCTTTGAAGAGATTATTTTCTTTTTTAAAACAAATACTATTCTTTTTAGTGTCACTGTTTATGACCTTTTTTTTTTTGAGGTTTTAATCTGTCATGAGCAAAAACGTTTTCCCCACGAGAGTTTTGTCAGCACTATCTAGTGTTTTCTTATAAGTGGCTAATATGTATAATGACTGACTGAGTTTGACATGTTTTCCGACAACATTTTGATACTGCAAGATTAATGGGAAGAAAATCCTATTGTCTAAAAGATATATATATATATATATATATATATATATATATATATATTATATATATATATATATATATTTACTTTTTAGTGCATTTAAAAGCGTCCTTTAAAATTTTTTGGGGCGTTATGGTTGGCCGGTGGGGGATGGGGGGGGGGGTGGGGGGGGGGGGGGGGGGGGGGGCGGTATTTCAGACACTTGCCTTCACCATTTCATGACAAGATTACAGTAGTAAATTAATAGATTTCTTGGTTTTTTTTTTTTTAAGGAAATGGGTTCCTCCGTGGATGCTGCAAACTCCAGTTGAATAGAGCTTTCCGATAGATTTTGTTTAGGCTTGGTGAGTTTCATTCGAATTTTTCGTTTCAATTTGATCGAACTGAATCATGACTTCCCAATATGGAAAGGAATTTAGTCGAAACAGTATTTATCATTTAATATCTTTAACGAAGATATTCACTGAGAGCCAAAATAGAATAAAGAGCTTATGTCCGTATTTCAGTTCCAATTCTGATTCTTCATTTCCCACGACACAATTCTTTTCATGAATATCTAGATGAACTGATTATTATTTCCCCATCTTTTATGATGTTGGATGGCAGCAATATTGATATAAACGAATATAATTGGTTAGAATGTGAATTTTTAATAGAAACTATGAAAATTAGGGATTGAATTAGGAAATAAAAACGAATATTTTCTTGGGTAGACGCGACCCTTTAAGCCTTGGTAGGCAACCCTTTTATGAGGACACACTGAAAGCAAACCAGTGGTTGGAAGGGACCCTTTGCCTTGGCAGGCAACCCTACTAAGAGAAGGTTGAAGGTAACGATACTATAGAGTATACAAAGATACTCAGCTCGAATTTTTTCCCATAAGAGCCTACTTACCACGAAAGCCACCAAGCGGTTGTAAATCTAATGCCGTCATCAAGGACGAGGCAGTGACGTCACATGAAACGTCAGGACCTACGTCACAAATATAAATACCATGCATTCAAGATTTTATTTTATACCATGCATTCACGATTTTCTCTTTACGTCATGAATTCAAGATTTTCTCTTTGTACCATGTGTTCAGAATTTTCAAATATTACACCATGCATTCTGGGTTTGATCTTGATACCTTGCATCCAAGATTTTCTCTTTACACCATGAATGCAGGGCAGCGCTACAAACACAATACAGCCGCATTTCTTATAAATTGCAACTATAATATTCATTTTTAACAGGTATGTTTGAGTAAATTCAAAACGTGGTCCACAAAAATAAAAGTTTGGCTACATAAGTCATTCCAGTTATCGTCAACCCCAACGGCTGTGAGTATATATCTGACCATTGTGCCACTGAGATGGACATATCTGTCAATCAGAGTATTCCTAAGTAAAACGGTCTAGCTGAAATCTAGAGCCAATTGGGACTGCATTATTGAAGTTTGTCAGGTACTTAATATTTCAGATGCTATTCAGCTCCTGATCCTAAGAAGTTATATGAAATGCTGATGGCTATTTTAGCAATGTATGTCCCTAGACAGGTCATTAAATACAACACAAATGACCAGCCGATGCTTGATGATACATTTAGATGAGCTTGTCATGGTAAACAGACCAAATTTAACATATGGAGACGAAATCATTCACATGGAAACTATACCATTTTTGTTGAGTCTCGCCGTGCTATGAATAGAATTTACCATTTAGCTGAGCGAAATTACAATAATTCCTTGAAGAAGAAACTTGACGGTATTACTCAGCCTGTTCTGTAGTGTACCAAATTGGCGTCATATATCTTTGGATCAGGCGCTCGACTTACATTCCACCACTACTAACAAATGGTGGTAGATTGGTTCCTGGCACTAAAGAGGCTCAACTGCCTCATTAAGCTATTGAAGCTGAGCAATCTGCTGAAAATATCCCTCTCCCTGATTCTTGTCCTCTTAAACCTATTCTTAGAAAATTTGTATTTCACTCTAGGGATGTAGTGTCTCTCACGATCAGTAGATTTCATAGAATTCTATTCTCCATGTGCTCTCAAAAGAGGCTTAAACTTATTTTTAAACCACTATATAAGTATGTGGAATATACGTAAAGGGTTGTTAGCTGATAGTCAATATGCATTTAGGTAGCAGTTAGGTACCTGTGATGCTATCATAGATTTGACATGCCATTTGCAAGAGAACCTTGATAAAGGTTTTGAGCATAGAGTAATTCAGATGGATTTTGATGGTACTTTCAATCTGGCAAATCACTAGGCAATTAAACATAAATTTCGGAATCTAGGAGTGAGTAGATATGCTTTGGGATTACTTCAAGATTTCCTTACAGGTAGGCAGCAGAGAGTTACTGTTGATGGGATGGATCTTCAGCAAACCACAACCAATAGTATCTGGAGTTCCACAGAGTAGTGTTCTTGGTCTACTGTTATTTTTAATGTATACAGGTGATATAGTTGTAGGCCTGGACAACAAGATTGTTCAGTAAGCTGATGATGCAATACTTGTGGGTGAAGCAGTCTCCACTCATGAAAAAGGAAGCTGCCCTTAGTCTCAATCGTGACATGGAGCGCATTAGTGAATGGTGTAGTAGTCGATGAGGTATGAGGCTGAACTCCGGTAAAAACGAAAAGAAAAACTGTTGATAAGCAGATCTCGTAAAAATGTATACAGGTTATATAGTTGTAGGCCTGGACAACAAGATTGTTCAGTAAGCTGATGATGCAATACTTGTGGGTGAAGCAGTCTCCACTCATGAAAAAGGAAGCTGCCCTTAGTCTCAATCGTGACATGGAGCGGATTAGTGAATGGTGTAGGTAGTCGATGAGGTATGAGGCTGAACTCCGGTAAAACGAAAACACTGTTGATAAGCAGATCTCGTACAGATTTTTCGACTGCCCCCCCCCCCCCCCCGACTTTTAAGTGGATGGGGACTCTGCTGAGTGGGTCTGAACCTTCAACTATTCCTGGTGTAACTTATGACTCACATCTTACTTTTGAAAAACATCCAATGAAAGTGTTAGCAAATTCCGCACGGAAGTTAGAGATTATATGTAAGGCCTCATATCTGTATAAAGGTGATAAAACCAATGCAACCTATTTTACGTCCTTTGTCCTTCCTTTGTTAGAATACTGTTCCCCAGTATGGATGTCTGCTTCTGCCAGAGATTTCTCTCTTCTAGATAAAGTGGCTCGTAGTGGTAGTTTTCTATTTCTTAACATTAGCAGTTATGACTTGGACATCGATGGATGTTCTCTTGTTTGTCAGTATATTTTTGTGTGGTATTTTAACAGAAATCTTTCCCATTCACAATTGATCCCCGATTTTTTCCTGCCGAGAGTGACCAGATTTGCTGAATAGCAACACCAGTATGAAGTAAATATGCCTTCCGGTCGAACTTTTTAATTTTAAAGGTCCTTTTTTAAGGATCTTGTTCAATTGAAACCTGAGAAGTTCGAGAGAAGATGCATTGCATTTCTGCCGTAAAACAATTCGTATTTTATTTTCGAACTTACTGTTGAGAGATGTTGCCGCTACATTATAGGGAACAAAATAGTCAAGGATGATGTCCGAAAAGAGAGAGAGAGAGAGAGAGAGAGAGAGAGAGAGAGAGAGAGGCAGTTGGACAACATGTCAGCAGATTGTAAAAGAGAGCGAAAGGCAGTCGGTGGATTGTCTTTCGCTCTATACATCAATAAGCTGTCGCCTTCCGTAAAGGACCGAATAACCTCCACACCTTTATAAATTTGCTAACTGCCTAACTCGCAGCTCTCTCTCTCTCTCTCTCTCTCTCTCTCTCTCTCTCTCCTTTTCTTTCGACATCGTCTTTGACTATTCTGTTCCCTATAACTTAGCAGGTTCCTCGTTGGACGAGTGGTTTACGTGCTTGCCTACCCATTTGGTAGTCCCCAGTTCGTTTCCCCACTCTGCCGACACGGAATCAGAGGAATTTGTATCTGGCGATTAGAAATTCATTTCTCGATATAATGTGGTTCAGATCCCACAATAAGCTGTAGGTCCAGTTGCTAGGTAACCAACTGGTTCCTAGCCACATAAAAATATCCAATCCTTCGGGCCAACCCTTGGAGAGCTGTTAATCAGCTCAGTGGTCTGGTTAAACTAAGGTATACTTAACTTTTTATAATTTAGCAGCAATATCTCTCAACAGTTAGTCCAGATAGGATATACCTCCGTCTTTGTGAATTTACAGAATGAAATGGAATATAGAATTTAGGCCTAAGGAATAGCGCTGGGACCTACGAGGTCATTCATCGCTGAAACGGAAATCTGGGCCCAGAAAGGTCTGAAAGGAGGATAACCTCGCGGTTGCACTATGAAAATTTATTAGGAGAGGGTGGGTATTGAGACGGAAGAAAGCGAATATAAAAAGAGCTATAGTAAAAGGAATGAAAGGGGTTGCAGCTAGGGGCCGAAGGAACGCTGCAAAGAACCTTAATTAATAATGCCTACAGTGTACCGCATGAAGTGCACTGACGTCACTTCACTCCTACGGGGTTGTGGATTTATGAAAGGATTAAAAAGCTGAAGCACCGTAAATGTAGAAGTTTCCTTTTATTTTGGACTTCTGGAAATTAATATTTTTATAAAAATCGGTCAAACAAAACTACCACTCACGTTTAATGACCGTTTACAGAGCTAAGAAAAAAAGTTTCACATCTAAGCAGATTTTACTTTTCCTTCAGGACTTACTTTCCTTTATATTTCAAGTAGAAGACAGAAAAGTCGAAAAGATTTCGTAAAATTATGAAAAGTCGAACTGACTCTACAGTTACACGCTTGGGTTGAGAAAGTGAAAAACAGAACTTCTTTGGTATTAAAGTCCTTTAAAATGCAGACTATAAATCAATTTTATTTTCTACTTCCATCGCATAAATTCCATCCTGACTACTACCAACCAACAAAATATCGATTTTAATTCTCTTGTTAGCACGCTATAGACTATTTTAAATTCTGTTAACGTGAAAAGAAAAAAAAAAACATTCCGAGATGAGAATAATAGAAAAAAGAGAGAGATGGAAGAAGAGCAGACTTTATCTAGAGAAAAGTCTCACAAAAGACCTTAAGTCTGCCGGAAATTAAATATCGGTAACTTCTTCCCCAGCCTATCGGCCTCCACTTCCTCTCTCCACTCTTCTTCTTTCTCTTTTTATACTCCCTACCTTTCTACCCCCGTTCGGTGCTATTGTGAGTCTTTTTTTCCATCGTTTTCTCTTCTCTCTCTTTTATTTTCCTCTCGACATTTTTTGTTTGAATACACATGACTTTCACCGTTTTCTGAATATAAGACGATGAAATAACCAGAATGGATAGGACGCAAAAACCTGCGATAAAAATATGTTAGACAACGAATCGGATGAACTTTTGAGGAAAAGGTATCGTACGTAAGTGTACTTATCACAATGATTTCTAAAGGAATTTTCTTTCATTTCAAAGTAATAAGAATTGTTAAATTTTTTAAATTATATGTTAATATATATACATATATATAATTATATAAATATGTATATAATATAATATATTATATATATATATTATTATATATGTATATATATTATACATGTATATATATATATGTATATATATATATTATATATATATATATACATATTTTGATATATATATATATCTAATATTATATATATATATATATATTAAGATAGATATATATATACTATATATATATATATATATATATATATATATATATTTATAAAACTAGTGTAAATATTCTGTTACAACGGCAATTCCAATCTTATAAAAGGAGCCCATAAAAAAAAACGCCTAAAAAAATAGAAAGTAAGTACTATATTTTAAAGACTGCTGAAGAGAGAAACAGCAGTCTCTGAAATATAGTGCTTACTATTTCTAAATTTTGGCGTTTTATGGGCTCCTTTTATTATATATGTATGGACATTATACATACATTCCTACATATATATATATCATATATATGGATGTATGTATGTATATATCTAAGCCAGAATTTTACTATACCTTCAGGGAGTTACTTTCCTTTATATTTCAAGTAGAAAACAGAAAAGTCGAAAAGCTTTCGTAAAGGTTATGAAAAGTCGAACTGACTCTACAGTTACAAGCTTCTGGGTTGAAAAAGGTAAAAAAAATAGAAAACTTCTTTGTTATTAAAAGATATCTATTTATCTATTACCTTCTATTGCTAGTTCCTACATCAAGATGAATTAAGATTTTCGTGTTGAATCCTTTTCCTTTGCGTGAATGCTTATATTATATTTAATATAATAAAAGATATATAATATAGATATCTATATATATATATATATTATATATTGTATATATATATATATATAATATATATATATTATATATATAATATATATATAATATATATATATATAGGGAGAATGATTCAGAATGAGAATCTTAATACAAGGTTTTGAAGTGGGAACTAGAAATAGAAGGTAATAGATCAACAGATATCAACCTGTTACTCAGTGTAACTTGAAAGTTGTTAATTCCCAGAAGTCTACGTAGCTCAAAAACTGTTGTTCCCTAGATCACCAGCCATCTAGCGTTATTGCTCGTTGCGTTAACATAGCAAATTCATTCGCATTTGCATCAAGTATTGCTACAACGATTAACGTCATAATCTTCTATTGGCGATTTCTCACCCATTTTTCAGCTGCATGCAACATGATAAAGACGAACAGCTTGGCTGGGGATTACTTTTATGATCAGTCAGTAAATCGCCGACTCCTCCAAGCAATTCATATTCCGAGCCCGGGTGGGGGGCTGGGGGAGGGGGGCCGTGTAAGTGATAGATGAGGCCGGTGCCATTAAACGGTGCTTCTCTCGACCAGCTCCTGCTTTGATGGATTTCTTACCTGGAAATTCAGACGCTAACTGACGTTGATTTCTGACTAGATACGATTCACAGCAAATGGCAATTAGAGGGCATTTAAAAAGCAAACCGATTCGATTACATTTTGGGCGTCTCTCTAGTCTTGTTTTGAAGGGGACGTAGAACATCAAGATCATGTTTGCTTTATGGATCGCTTTCTCAATTATATGGCCAGGGCACTTTCAAGATGAAAGCTGCTTACGGATTACTTCAATTCGCTTTTCCAGGAACTCCGGGGAGCAAATCCGCAAGGCTCTTAAGAGTAAATTGCTGGCTACGTCAGTTTTGATAGAAATGGCATGATAACTAAAATAGTGAATGTATGAAAGTGAAAATGTTGGTTTTCTGTAGACGATAAATTTGTATTCTGTCGGGTTTCTAATTATGAAAACACTGAGGGAAGGATTTAATTTTGTTGCCTGCTTCTCACTCGACTTTGAATTTGATGCTGAGCACTAAAGCATATAATTTTGAAAGAAAGTCGTTCAAATTGTCGCACCTATCATCCCAAAATGTTAGGATATCATCTACATATCTCATCCAAAGCATTGCTTTAGGTTTTATTGCATTTATCATTACACACACACACACACACTCAAACACACACACACACACACACACACACACACACACACACACACATATATATATATATATATATATATATATATATATATATATAAATAAAGATAAATGCCACGAAGGAAAAATAAACGAAGGAGGTCTGCAAGATCTTTCGACTTTAAAAGTCCTTTACTGAGCAGATACTGACATAAATACGAGAAAAGACAATACAAGAAGGTTCGTATAACTGACAGATAGGGATTATAAAGGGATTAGTACCTAGAATCCGACACACCTGGAAGATAAGAAACCTTCCCAAACAAGCATAAACAATGGGTGCAATTAAAGGTTTAAGACAATCATCTCAGATACAATTTCCAGACAATTAAAGGATTATAGGTGACAGCTATTCGGAACTTGGTAAACAAAACCATATTCACATACATGACAGACATACATTACAACAAAATTTAATAACTCTAAGGCAAACTGATTTTTATTTAGGTCAGTAATTATATCTTTGAGGTCATTCTTAAACATGTTACAGATACAAGGGTCTAAATGAAAAAGGCCACGACTAACATTGAAATTACAATGAAAAGTAAGTTGTATTAAAGCAGATTCTAAAAGATTTCGTGATAAGACATCTCTTGACCATGCAATTACTGAACTATCAATCCAATTAATTCAGTGATTGTTTTCACTTAAATGAACGAATAATGCATTAGATTTTTGCCCAGTTTTTACAGAGTATTTATGCTGGCTTAGCCTTACTTCTAAGCCTTTGCTGGACTGTCCGAGATAGAATAAGGGACAATCCATACATGGAATTTTATATATTATGTTGTTGCTTTCTCTGGGGCCATTTTTTATTAACATTCTTTTTAGTGTGTTATTATAGGAAAAAAACAAGGTTGACATTAAAAGCTTTTAACAATGGTTTAATGGGTTTCAAATCCGTTAAAATAAGGCAAACTGAGAATGTTCTTAGAATTTTCTTTCTGTGTTTTGTTATTTACAGTATAAAACTTTTTGTGGGCTTTATTATATCAAATGTCTAATATATGTGAAGGATAGCATAAATCTTTCCCTATTTTTCTTAGTATTCAATTTCTTGATCCAAATATTGTGGACTGACAATTCGAAATGCTCGTAAAAACATAGAGGAAAAAATTGATATTTTTATATTAAGATGGTGGCCTGAGAAGAAATGAACATAAGTTAAGTTGTTAGTCGGTTTCCTATAAATACTGAATTTACATTGAAATGGTTCTCTATGTATCAAAACGTCTCAGAAAGGGAGGCAATTGTCTTTTTCTAATTCTAGAGTAAACTTAATCGATGGTACCTGGTTATTTAATTTAGAGAGTAAATCATTTACATCAATACCGACAGGAAGAACAGCTAAACAATCATCAACGTAACGATACCACTTTACAAGAATATGAAGGATATTAGGTAAGTAGCGTTTTTCAAAGAATTCCATATACAGGTTTGAGAGTAATGGTGATAAAGGATTCCCATTGCCATGCCAAAAATGCCAAAAATTTGTTGATAAAATTCACCATTGAATATAAACTTACAATCACAAATGCACAAGCTCGTGAGTGAAATAATGTGACTTATAGGTAGAGGTAATTCATGCTGAGTTAGTTCTTACTAAGATATTCTAAATAGAGTCTATTTAGGGGACTTTAGTAAAAAAAGAGAACATACATCAAAAACTAAACGAATCTATCAGGCCATTGCCCTTCTAAATGATTTTGAACCTTTGTATGAGTGGATAATATGTTCAATGGAAAAAACAGATTAACTGAGACTGACAGTAAACTTGGTGGTGATCGGTGAGACTTCCTGTACACACAAACGTGATGGTACCAATGCCACATGGAATGAGTCACCGCCATCTTGAATTCAAGATGGCGGTGAGTGAATAGCTCTTTTGCTTAACCCTTGTCGAAATGTTCCCCCCTTCTGTACTTAAGCTACATCCCAGGATATTTATTTCCAGGACTAGATGATTCAAATTATTCTTTTCCATCTTCCCATCAATAGTACTTATTATGCAGAGGACCGCGGAGATAATATTATGTCCTGGTCATCATTCTCCCGTCACGTTTATCGCAATAGAAAACTTCATTTATCCTTTCTTGATAGTTTCTCAAAATTTATCAGTTGATGCTAGGTCTGTTACTATTTGTTTTTATTTCGTGTTATTGATTTTCTATAAAACTAAGACTTCTAAATGAGCGTCCCTCGTCCTTCCTTCCTTTACTTCTCGCAAACTGGAATTGTTATTTTAGGAATTATGATTTGTAGGCCGACGACGTTTTCGGCCTATAGCTTACGTATATGCGTACTCCTTAGAATAACAAAGGTAGAGAAAAGGCTATTGAAGTGCTTGTGTAGTACACTTAACTGTGCATCAGGCATTTTTTTTAAATTCATTTGTAGAGTATGAACTCTGCAACAGGCATATATTTTTAAATTCATTTGCAGAGTAAGCTTCAAGTCCGGATTTAGTTCGTAGTATACACAAACTAACAATTTATTTATTTATTTATTTGCCTCCGGAATTTCTTAAAAAGTTTTGGAATTATCAGAGATATCATCTGCTTTCCAATTATTCCTTACAAATGAAAATCATACATTACTAAAACCAGCTAAAAAATATAAAATGAAATAAGAAAGGATATTCACTGCGTATGTACATAAAGTATTTTTCAGTTTAAGGCGAAATATAAGCTTCTGTACGTAAAGTATTTTTCAGTTTAAGGCGAAACACAACATTTCAGGTCCACTATTCGATAACATTTCAGTAGCGTACGAGGATATTTCGGGATCTTAGTCCAACGCGCAATATCATATTTTTTTTTCGCAATATGTTTATCATTGAAAAACTTCTTCCACATAATCGCACTATACACGTTTCTGAGCTGTGACCTATCGCTTTTTATCCTTCCACAATTTTCCTACAGTCCATTTCGGCCCTTTGTCCATTTTTAAAATTCCCCTTCTAGTTCTCGACTTCCTTTTGCCTTTTAATTTTGCCGAATGAAAAGTCATGGCCCGGAGGAGGCCAGGAGAGGTCAGAGCCAGAATCCGTCAGAATTTCCACCCTGAAATAAATGTCTCTTCCTCCTCCGGAGTCCTTTCACGTCCTGCCATAAATCATCGATAAATCATTTTGTTTTGATAAAATTACTCCTAGAAAGGTCGTATATATATCAACGGATCTTCCTGCATATTTTTGGCGGAGGGAAGGAAAAATAATATCAGTTACCGTTGCTGCTGAGAAGTGAAATCATTACAAATACCAGACACAAATATACTTGTATATATATATATATATATATATATATATATATATATATATACTTATATATATGTATATATATATAATATAATTAAGAATATATATATATATATTATATATATATATGTGTGTGTGTGTGTGTGTGTGTATATGTATATGTATATATATGCGTATGGATATAAGTATATATATTTCCACAGGTGGAAAATAAGAGACGTCTTGCATGGGCTGATGACCGGTTTCGACATTATTTCCAATGGCTTAGAAATAAGATCGAAACCGGTCAGGACCTACACCCTGTCTCTTATTTTCCACCCGTGGTGATATGTGATAAATGAATCACGTGCTGAAGTGATTATATATATATATATATATATATATATATATATATATATATATATATATATATATATATATATGGAAAAGTTTTGGTTGCTTAACTTATACAGATTTACTCCAAAGTGCAAGGTTAATTATATCTTTATTGAAACGACTGTTATTCTTTTTCTGAAGAGGTTTATGAATTAGACTCTCCTGCTAAATGTGCCTTCCAGCACCATTTGATGATCTCTGCATATTCCATACATCGTATAATCAAGGCCCCCGAAAATAGATCTATCTTTCGGTGGTCTCGGCCTATATCGTTGCCAGATGCACGATTATGGCTAACTCTAACCTTAAACAAAATAAAAACTACTAAGGCTAGAGTGCTACAATTTGGTACGTTTGGTGATTGGTGGGTGGATGATCAACATACCAATTTGCAGCTCCCTAGCCTAAGTAGTTTTTAAGATCTGAGGTCGGACAGAAAAAGTGCGGACGGACAGACAAAGCAGGTAGAATAGGTAGTGCTCATTATAGGCAAAAGATTGAGACGTGACTTTGGTAGGAATGTGAGTGTTAAAGAGCTAAATACAAACAATATGATAAACTGACAGAGTTAATTTGTGTCCCATACGGATGTGTAGGTGCGCTCTTTTGCGGAAAGTAAGTTCATCAGTATTTTGCTATACTCGCGCATGGTAACACTGCGTCCTGGGCTTTAAATAGTTACGCTATGTGTAAGTTTTAGGTAAATAAAAGGATATCTGGGTGTACATTTGCAACTGAAAAGTGTTTTGATAACTTACTGTATGCGAATTACCCTGTTATTTAAAGCCAGGGACGCAGTGTTACCATGTGCAAACACCACAGGCGGATGGACAGATGGAAAAAAACAGAGTATAGTGAAGCGCCGACTGCTCTAGCAGATATACTGAAAGACAACTTCAGAAATCCTGCAAACTTCAATGACATTTTCAATTAGCGGACAAATTTTCTCTCTTGGGAAAAGAATGATAAATGTGGATTACATATTCCGCTCCCGTTGATTTCTGGAAATTCCGTACAGCCTTCCTGAATAAATTTGAATACGTCTTTTTACCTCAAACTTTCGTAGCCGAGAAATGGCGTGATAAAGCGCACGACTTAATTTTCTATAGCAATGAGAATATTATGCTAATGATATATGTCTGGGAATAAAAATGGGGTCCTCCGGCATAGAATTAAGTCATATTCGGCTTTAATTCTCCCGAATGGAGACGGACATTTCTTGCCTCCCAAGATGGGAAGTATAAGAATGTCTTGTACAGAGAAAGGACTGAAAAAATGATAGCGCACAAAATATGTCACGATGGCTGATTTTAACGGGATTGATCATTGTATAGAAACATACTCTAAACAACCCAGTATTCCTGTTTGTCGATAATCTGGAATTGGAAAGACAAAAAAGAAAAAAAATGCACTAACCAAGTTAAAGAGTTCTAATGTCCTAATTCAATTTTATATCAAGAATAACGTAGGGAGACATAATGAGAGTCGCCAATTAGCATGGATAGTATTTTTAAGAGTAATGCATATATATCTACATTTTAGGTAACAGAAATGTTAATCACGATTTAAAAAGAAAAAGAATGTGGTATCTCTTTTTTACAATATGTAGTCTTAGCGCCTCAGTGGCGTGATCGGTATGGTCTTGACTTGCCATCTCGGTGTCCGCGAGTTCGATTCTCGGGCATTCCATTGAGGTGTTAGACATGAGTATTTCGAGTGGTAGAACTTCACTCTCGATGTGGTTCGGAAGTCACGTAAAGCCGTTGGTCCCGTTGTTGAATAACCCAGGTTCCACGCAACGTAAAAACGCCACACAAACAAACAATAAGTAGTCTTGAAGCTCAACATCTGATTTTGCTCCTGATTTTGGGCATTTCTACTCTATTCAGATGACTCTAGTTGTCCACTCGACTTCACTTTTCATGAAAACAAGACACGCTCATTGATAGTTATGAATATTTAATAGTATTATATATACATATATATATATATATATATATATATATAGATATATATATATATATATATATATATATATATATATTTTATATATATATTATATATATATATATAGATATATATATATATTTATATATATATATTTATATATCTATATATATATATATATATATATTAATTATATATATATATTTATTATATTATATTATTTATAATTTTATTTCTATATATATATTATATATCGATATATATATATCTATATATATATATATATATATATATATATATATATATATATATTATATTATTCGAGCTACAAATGTCCTTTAATATCTATTTCGCTCTACCTCGGAATCAATATATTTTCATATATGTAAACCGGAAGGAAATTTTTAGTTGATAATAATTTCGTCCTCTCGTGGGTTCAAACAACCGCCCAGTGGACAGAGAAGAAATCAGGACTTCAGTGATGTTATCGATTCGGCTAACAAGTCCTGATTTCTTCTCTGTCCTCTGGGCGGTGGTTCGAACCCAAGAGAGGACGAAAGTATCATCAACAAAAAAATTCCTTCGGTTTACATATATGAAAATATATTAATTCCGAGGTAGAGCGAATGAGATATTAAAGGATAATTGGTAGCTCGAATAATTTATATGAATCACGGTTATGTGATAATTATTCATATATATATATATATATATATATATATATATATATATATATATATATATATATATATACATATATATATTTCCTTTCCCAAACCGCCATGTGGATGGAACTTTGCCGAATGAGTCTGAAGCTTTAACTTAACTATTCTAGGTCGTAACTCTTGACTCACATCAAACTGTTGAGAAGCATCTAATGAAAGTTTCAGAGCAATACCACGTGAAAGTTTGGTATTGTTCGTAAGGCCTCATATATTTAGTGCAACTTGTTTTAGATAATCTGTGCTTCCTTTACTAGAATAATGTTCTCCGGTGTGGATGTCTGCTTCTGCCAGAGATTTATCTCTTTTATATAGTGATTCGTGGCGGTAGGTTTCTGCTTCCTAATAGTAGCAGTTAGGACTTGGACCATCGGCGGATGGTCTCTTGTTTTCATGTTACTTTTTCAAAAGTTGTATTCCAACAGAGATCTTCCACATTCGCAATTGATCCCTGATCCCCTTCTCCTGCTGAGAGCAACCAGATTCGCTCAACAGCAGCACCAATATGCAGTAAATATTGCTTTTTCAAGTCAGTGTCGTATATCTTGTGAATGCTTGTTCATTTTGAATAATAATAATAATAATAATAATTAATAATAATAATAAAATAATAATAATAATAATAATAATATACTACCAGAATCGGAGGACGCGCGACCTTATTATGAAAAATAACCCCTCTCCACAGGTACGAGACCCCTGAAGCAGACGCATGTGGTGTACCAATATACATGCCCAGTCCGCGTTGTAGCGCGCCTACGTTGGTATGACTACCATGCGCCTGTCGAAGAGACTCTCCTGCCACGCCCAAGAGGGGGCTATCAAGAATCACGCACGCACCAAACATCAAGAGGCCATCTCCCGGGATGTGATCATCCAAAACACGAAGATCATCGGGAAGGCCCCTGATGCCCGTCCCGGGTTTCACGCCTGCTGGAGGCGCTTCTCATCCAGCAAGTGAAACCTACTCTAAATACGACGCAGGAAGAATTTCTCCTCCCTACGAGTATGAGAAGACCTGCCACCAACAATGACACCACCGAGCACGACAACTCCACGGAAGACAACGCCCCCGAACGAGATACTCCTGCAGCCAACCATAATCAAGTTAGCCGTGACGTCCCGCAGCGTAGCGAAACGCCCATCGACGTAACCGCGCCGCTAAGGAGGTCTAGGCGGCTGCAGGACTTACAGCATCGCAACCATCAACGCGTGGAAAGTGGCTTGAGACCCGGTTCAAGCCACCAATGAAAACGAAGACCTACCGCCACCAGCCAATAGTAGATCAGCATGGGGCAGACCCCCTGCTGTCAACTCCAAATATAAACGAGGACGGACACCGCTTCAAGATCAGTCCACCCTCAGCTTCCCAGCCCGAGGATGTCTGGCAGCTCCAGACGAAAGCTCGCTTGCTTCAAGAAAGAGAGAGAGAGAGAGAGAGAGAGAGAGAGACATATATATATATATCGTTAATGACTTTGATAACTATGGTATCATAGTTTATCTGTAAAATTCAAATATATACACCAATTTAGACTCTGTATTTGATCATGACCTCTATAGGCGCTCTACTAGCCTGTCTAAGTAGCACGGAAAAAGCCGCTATTCGGAAAATAGAGAAGAATCTCTACAAGTGTAATGCTGCTGAAGTAGCCATTACTTTTAATAAAGTATGCTTGAAAGAGGGTCTGCTTCCTAAGTACAATAATAATAATAATAATAATTAGTCCTGTTAACCGAAAACGATGTCTAATATTACCATCTGACAGAGCTTTGTGGATATAATCTCGACAAATGTAAAATTAATATTTATAGTCCGAGACTGGAATATCTAAGCTATATTATAAGACTAAGACCTTTAGAATAAAAGATGCAGCATTTCTAAAGAAAACTTCCCAATAATAATAATAATAAGTTCTGTTAACCGAAAACAATGTCTAATATTACCTCCTGACAGAGCTTTGTCTATAAAATTTCGACGAATGTAAAATTGATATTTATAGTCCGAGACTGGAATATTTATATCATATTCTAAGACTAAGACCGTTAGAATAAAAGAAGTTCCACTTCACAAGAAAACTACCCACTTCAAAGCAAGGTTTGGGCATTTACGGACCGGTTCAAAGGGGGCGTCTTCCTGGAAACTCTTGGTGAGCCCTCGTCCCAAAGGCTTCCACTAACTCTGACATTTCATATCATTATCTCCTACACCTCCTTTTCTCTTTTCTTCCCTCGCATGACTTTCACTTTTGCTTGAAACTATAAACAAAACAGTCTCGGTTTTCTGCGCGAAATTCACTCTTCACTTTTTCTTGAAACTATAAACAAAAGTCTTTGGTTTTCTCCGCGAAATTTGCTCATCACTTATTTTGAAACTGTAAACAAAAGTCTTTGGTTTTCTTCGCGAAATTCGCTCTTCACTTTTTCTTGAAACTGTAAACAAAAGTCTGTGGTTTTCTGCGCGAAATTCGCTCTTCACTTTTTCTTGAAACTATAAACAAAACAGTCTCTGGTTTTCTTTGCGAAATTCACTCTTCCCTTTTCCTTGAAACTATAAACAAAAGTCTGTGGTTTTCTGCGCGAAATTCGCTCTACACTTTTGCTTGAAACTATAAACAAAACTGTCTCTGGTTTTCTTCCCGAAATTCACTTTTACAACTTTTTCTTGAAACTATCAACAAAAGTCTCTGGTATTCTTCACGAAATTCACTCTTCCCTTTTTCTTGAAACTATAAACAAAAGTCTTTGGTTTTCTTCGCGAAATTCTCTCTTACACTGTAAACATAAGTCTTTGGTTTTCTTCGCGAAATTCTCTCTTACCACTTTTTCTTGAAACTATAAACAAAAGTCTTTGGTTTTTTCGAGAAATTCTCTCTTACCACTTTTTCTTGAAACTATAAACAAAACTGTCTCTGGTTTTCTTTGCAAAATTCACTTCACTTTTTTTTAAACAATAAACAAAAGTCTTTGGTTTTCTTCACGAAATTCACTCTTCACTTTTTTTTGAAACTATAAGCAAAACTCTTTGGTTTTCTTCGCGAAATTCGCCCTTCACTTTTTCTTGAAACTATAAACAAAACATTCTCTGGTTTTCTTCGCGAAATTCATTCTTCACTTTTCTTGAAACTATGAACAAAACAGTCTCTGGTTTTCTTTGCAAAATTCACTCTTCCCTTTTCCTTGAAACTATAAACAAAAGTCTGTGGTTTGCTGCGCGAAATTCGCTCTTCACTTTTTTCTTGAAACTATCAACAAAACTGTCTCTGGTTTTCTTCGCGAAATTCGCTTTTACAACTTTTTCTTAAAACTATCAACAAAAGTCTGGTTTTCTTCACGAAATTCACTCTTCACTTTTTCTTGAAACTATAAACAAAAGTCTTTGGTTTGCTCCGCAAAATTTGCTCATCATTTTTTTCATTTTCTTGAAACTATAAAAAATAGTCTTTGGTATTATTCTTCGCAAAATTCGCTCTTCACTTTTTCTTGAAACTGTAAACATAAGTCTTTGGTTTTCTTCGCAAAATTTGCTCATCATTTTTTCTTGAAACTATAAAAATAGTCTTTGGTATTCTTCGCGAAATTCGCTCTTCACTTTTTCTTGAAACTGTAAACATAAGTCTTTGGTTTTCTCCGCAAAATTTGCTCATCATTTTTTCTTGAAACTATAAAAATAGTCTTTGGTATTCTTCGCGAAATTCGCTCTTCACTTTTTCTTGAAACTGTAAACATAAGTCTTTGGTTTTCTTCGCAAAATTCGCTCTTCACTTTTTCTTGAAACTATAAACAAAACAGTTTCTGGTTTTCTTTGCGAAATTCACTCTTCACTTTTCCTTGAAACTATAAACAAAAGTCTTTGGTTTTCTCCGAGAAATTTGCTCATCACTTTTTCTTGAAACTATAAAAAAAAAGTCTTTGGTATTCTTCGTGAAATTCGCTGTTCACTTTTTCTTGAAACTGTAAACAAAAGTCTTTGGTTTTCTTCGCGAAATTCGCTCTTCACTTTTTCTTGAAACTATAAACAAAACAGTCTCTGGTTTTCTTTGTGAAATTCACTCTTCCCTTTTCCTTGAAACTATAAACAAAAGTCTGTGGTTTTCTGCACGAAATTCGCTCTTCACTTTTGCTTGAAACTATCAACAAAACTGTCTCTGGTTTCTTCGAGCAAAATTCGCTTTTACAACTTTTCTTGAAACTATCAAAAAACACAACAAAAGTCTGGTTTTCTTCACGAAATTCACTCTTCACTTTTTCTTGAAACTATAAACAAAAGTCTTTGGTTTTCTTCGTGAAATTCTCTCTTACACTGTAAACATAAGTCTTTGGTTTTCTTCGCAAAATTCTCTCTTACCACTTTTTCTTGAAACTATAAACAAAACTGTCTCTGGTTTTCTTTGCGAAATTTACTTCACTTTTTTTAAACTATAAATAAAAGTCTTTGGTTTTCTTCACGAAATTCACTCTTCACTTTTTCTTGAAACTATAAACAAAACTGTCTCTGGTTTTCTTTGCAAAATTCACTTCACTTTTTTTGAAACTATAAGCAAAACTCTTTGGTTTTCTTCGCGAAATTCGCCCTTCACTTTTTCTTGAAACTATAAACAAAACATTCTCTGGTTTTCTTCGCGAAATTCATTCTTCACTTTTCTTGAAACTATGAACAAAAGTCTGGTTTTCTTCGCGAAATCCACCCTTCACTTTTCTTGAAACTATGAACAAAA
>NC_087216.1:30127582-30187582 GCF_015104395.2 Macrobrachium nipponense | reverse complement strand
CGTTATAAAATCTCTCTTCTTGAGATACTCGGAACAAAAATAAGGCATTTGCTTTCGATATATTACGAAAATACATCTAATTTGTTTTCTGTTACTTTAAGGAAAATGCCCTGAAAACTGAAGCTTACAGACACTTTGAAAATAAAGGTGTGATTCTTTTCGACATTCAACAGTAATCTCTCCCGAGAACTTTGTGTTCTACAAGTTAAGTTAAGTATATCTGAGTTTAACCAGACCACTGAGGTGATTAACAGCTCTCCTAGGGCTGACCCAAAGGATTAGATATTTTTACGTGGCTAGGAACCAACTGGTCACCGAGCAACGGGACCTACAGTTTATTGTGGGATCCGAACCACATTATATCGAGAAATGACTTTCTATCACCAGAAATAAATTCCTCTGATTCCAATTTGGCCGAGCCGAGAATCGAACTTCGGACCACCGGATTGGCAGCCGAATGCGAAAACCACTCGTCCAACGAGGAACTTTGTGTCCTACAGAAACTCGTTATTAGATCACGGTCAATACAGGAAATCTAATGAAAAGTATTAGGCAGCAAAACTGTGAGAAATGTCTGAAAAATATGTAATGTCTCCAGAACAGTCAACTCTAAATTTAGCAGCTATAATATTCAATGCTACTGCCCTCAGAGAAGGCCTCCTTCCTAATCATACCCGTCTACGGCTTCATGATCTAGCTGCGACGAGAGAAGGCAACACTACATCCTTCAGGAAGACATTGGTGCTCCGCCAGCTGGAAGAGAAGAAGAAAGAGAAGAAGGAAATGAAAAGAGAATTAGATACGCTACAAACACAGACAAGCAGTTTCCCAAGGAACCCCCCTTGTCCAGACATTGACGCCGCCTTCCAGCGCCTGCTGCAGAAGGATTACCGCAAGAGAGAAAAGGGTATACTTAAGAAATAATAATAATAATAATAATAATAATAATAATAATAATAATAATAATAAAAATAATAATAATAATAATAATAATAATAATAATAATAATAATAATAATAATAATAATAATAATAATAATAACTGAAAAGGCACCAAGAAATAGCGAACAAAAATACTGACGAGACATGCTTCTCGTGAAACGTCTTAGAATACACTTTTGAGAAAAAAAAAAAATGAAAATGTTAAGATTTCCCGATCAAAGAACATCCAGTAAATAGCATCGGAGTAAATATATATGACATCAAGCAAGTCAACGCGGACAGTTTTTCCGAATTGAAAAAGTAAAAAAAAATGTTTCTCCCCTGTGTTAAAGGAAAGCTTCAAGAACAGTAGACTATATACACCTTTCATTTACAGACTATAAAGCAGGATAAAAAGGAACAGTATATAAGATAGTAGTGAGACCACCTTTGATGTATGGGGCAGAAACCTGGCCGGTAAAGAGAGTGTAAGAGAAGAAATTGGATGCGGTAGAGATGAAAATGCTCAGGTGGATGTGTGGAGTGACGAAAATGGACAGGATTAAAAATAAGAGGATAAGAGGAACTACTAAAGCCGTAGAACTATCAAAAAAGACCCAGCGCCTCGGTGGCGTGGTTGGGGTACCACCTCGGGCATTCCATTGAGGTGTGAGAGATGTGTATTTCTGGTGACAGAAGTTCACTCTCGACGTGGTTTCGAAGTCACGTAAAGCCGTTGGTCCCGTTGCTGAATAACCACTGGTCCCATGCAATGTAAAAACACCATACAAACAAAACAAAAACAAAGAATACCCAGGAGAGTAGACTGCCATGGTATGGCCCTGTGGTGAGAAAGGATGAGACATATGTTACAAGTAGCTTCAAGGATTAGGATGTCTCAAAGACTTGTTAGCCCATCTGAGGAGACATCGTGTGCTCACTTATATCTAGGAACAGGTTTTACTGTTCATTAACGGTGTCCTTACGATTTTGTCTAGCTTTCTTTTAAACTCTTACTGTTGCTGTTTACTTCTGGTAGAAGCTTATTCCATGTGTCACATATCTTGTATGTAAAGAAATTCCCACATTAGGATGTGTTATATCTCTTCAGCTCTAAGCTCCATTCATTATTTCTTGCCTGTTTTTTTGTTTTCGTAGCTAAAGAATATCTGAGAGACATAATTGTTAGAGGACGATGTGTTTGACCGAGCCAGGCGGAGGAGAGCTGTCAGAAACATAAACCCAACATAGAAGAGGAGGAAGAAGAAGAAGAAGAAAGCTGGATTAAAAGGCTAAGCAAACAAAAGAAAGCAACGTACAAAATCAATATTAAGGTTAATTATACTACAAGAGACTAAGACGTCGAGACGACCCACGAAAGCCTATTCATTTGCCCCCCGAGTCATCGTCCTAAGAGATAATGAAGAGTAATTCGTGGGTCTACGAACAAAGAAATGAATAGGGCTCCTCCATACTCCTTTGTAGTATCCTTAGCTCTTCGATCGACCAAGTATCCCTGTCAGCTACCTTGCTTCAACAAGTTTTAGTTTTCTGGAAAATAAAACTATTGAGGTGGCTATTTGTCTGTCTGTCCGCACATGTTCTGTCCTCCCTCAGATTTTAAAAAAAACTAATAAGGTTAGAGGGCTGCAAATTCGTATGTTGATCATCCACCCTCAAATTATGAAACATATGAAACTGCAGCCCTCTAGCCTCAGTAGTTTTGATTTCATTTAAGGTTAAATTTAGCCATGATCGTGCGACTGACGCTGCAACAACACAGGCCAGCACAGCCGGCTGAAAGTTTCGTGGGCCGTGGCTGAGAGTTTCATACAGCATCACACGCTGTACAGAAAACTCGATTGTGCCGTAGCATTATTTTACTTGTTTTCTTGTGTGGTTCATTATACAGAACGATAGGTTAACGAGATATCAAACATAATATGAAGAAGAAACTGAACGAAAGAGGCTTCCAGCCTGTTGCAATGGATCCCTTGAATAGAGAGAAATGTTTTGCCTTCGTTCCAAAAAGTCGACAGCGGTGCGTTCGGGGTCTCTGGAATAGAATATTCACACTACCGAATCTTTTAACTTTTATCTCTGTATAACGACAACATTTTATAACGAACTGTACGGGTCATTTATTTCACTTTTAGGCTGTGTATGGTTTCTGTTCACCCTAGTTAGCCTACAATGATAAGTACCCGTTAACATAAATTTTTGATCAGAATTTACGTGAATTTTGATCATAATTTATGATAATTACTAATATAATTGTTTATTGCCTCTATAAAATCAACATTGAATCGACCAGTGTCGGTAATTTCCATGAGAAGAGACGAAACAAATCCATTACCAAATTTCGCATCGAAATAGGATTCCTTTCGCCATTAGACGAGCTGTAAACTCCATTCTTTCTTATCTAACCTAATCATACAGGACTGGCGAAAGCTACTTTTCTCACCGAGCAAAGTACACGAAGTGAGTTACGACTCACAGATGAAAATAAGGAACCCGCCAAAGTTTATTCCGTCTCGTACTGTGACTGCATCTTTCAGTAAACTTCGAATCTGGGAATTAGCTAATGGAGTCTTGAGGAGAGAGAAAAATGAGCCAAAGGAAACCAGCGCGAGGTAATTAAAGCCATTTCGGTCCATGAAAGAGGCATAAACTGAAGAAATTCATTACGAGCAGGTAAGAACGTAACATCTGAGACTCGCTTGGGTTTTACTCGGTTATATTTTGCATTTTGTAGGAAAAGTAGGTAATCCTAAATCCTATTTTTTTTTTTTTTTTTTTTTTTTAATCGTATGATCAGGGTTGCTCGAGTCACAGAGTAAAGCTAATAGTATATACACTTAATTTTGTGTAATTAAAAAAAGAGACCAATGCCTGGGAGTCACTTATTCATCGCTAGAGGTTCACACTTTCTTCAGAGTAGGTATTGCTTAATGTTTTATATTACTGGATACAATTTTGTTAAATATTACCATACATTTTGTAGTCTGAGAATGAACGTATTAACAGTATACTCAGTAATCATTTCGACACCCATTTCCAAATTCATATTCACCTTTCGATCTTTCGAAGCCCATTTTCCAAACTTTTGTCTGTCAGTTACCTCCATCAAGCCTTGAAAGTTTACATTGAGTTATGAAAGAAGCTCATTATCTCTTGCAAATCCTTATCTTTATTAGTAATCTGCGTCCCTTCAGAACATGAATCCTTTAAATTGGAGTTTCTGATTCAGAAACTCCAATTCTTAGTCCCTGTTTTGTCGATGTTTCCCCAATAAGACTATAGAACAGCCTTGTTCATCCCACGGATATTTGTCAGTTTCCGGAGTTCTGAGGTGTTCCTTTTAAAGAAATCTCATACTTTCATATTCTCAGTCCTTTTTTCAGTTTTCTGTAATATATATATATATATATATATATATATATATATATATATATACATATATACATAGGCTATATATATTGAGATGGCTTTGTCTGTCCGTCCGCACTTTTGCTGTCCGCCTCAGATCTTAAAAACTACAGAGGCTATAGGGCTGCAAATTGGTATGGCGATCATTCACCCTCCAAACATCAAGTATACCAAATTATAGTCCTCTAGCAGCAGTAGACTTCATTTAATTTAAGGTTAGATTCAGCTATATGACAGGCCACCACCGGGCCATGGCTGAAAGCTACATATGATCTTCTCAAATACCCCTTCACCCAAGCCTTCGGCGACCTAAGTAGTCCACATTCTATATCTGCGGCCTCCTTATATTCCACTCTCGATTTTTTTGATTAAGCTTTCCTATTAAGGGCGTTACTTTATATGTAATTTTTAAAGGTATTGAATTGTTATTTCTTTCTTGCTAAATATTCTTGTATTACCAAGAGGTCAGTGATTACATAGCAAGCCTGAAAGTATTTAAGAAATAATTAACGAACCTTAAAAAAGCGATTAGTGTAGAACACATATCCAGATAAGAAATACACATATATGAAAAATCCCATAGTAACGATAGTAAAACAGTTGAAAAAAAGGGCTAGACTATATCAATGAAGTTAAAGCAGATAAGTATTAACAGGAAATGGAATAGAAAAAATATTCAGTTACTTAAGACGTCGCAAAACATTTATTATGAAAATAACAATGTGATAAAAAAAGGTGTGTAAGAAATGCAAGCGTCTGTTTTAACTTATATTAATGCTGAGAATAAATTTCCTAATAAAATAACCACATTGAGAAAGCTAATTTTTTACCATTTATCAAACAATGCAAAAATCCGAAATAAGATGGACTGTAAAGGGTAACAGAAGCGAAGAATCCTTGTCCAGGTAAGAAAAATCCTCTACTGCTTACGAATAACAGGAAAAAAATAATAAATTAATAAACTGAGATACTACAAGACGGTCCATCTTTTTAGTGGTATATGGTTCTCAGACTAGTCGCCGGTAAAAACGGAAATTCAGTGCGAGATTGGAAAGAGCATTCGCTGAAGGAAATTAATTAAAGCTCTGTTGCTGGGGGCTCCTGTGGCAGACATGGAACAATGTCCATGGAGAGAGAGAAGAGAGAGAGAGAGAGAGAGAGAGAGAGAGAGATTCTGGAGTATTCTTAAAGTATTGAATATCAAAGATAACCGTAAAACTCACTTTGACGGGAGTGCAATCACGGGTGTGTGTACGTGTGTTTGTGTGCGAGCTAGAGAGAGAGAGAGAGAGAGAGAGAGAGAGAGAGAGAGAGAGAGAGAGGAGGCGTTTGGAAGTGAGAGAAAGAGAGAGAACACACACAAACACATATTAATACTTTAGGAAAAATTTAAATCTAGATACTGAGCGAGGGACTGGTCTCGTTTGCTTAAGTAAAACAGGAGGTTGAAAGTAATTGTGTCTCAGATTGAGACTGACAAGTACAAATCGTTATGATGACAGTGTCATAAGTGTGAAGCTCTCAGCGACAATGGCCCTAGTCTCAGAGAGACAAAAAATATATGTCTATGGAATTAATTTGTTAAAATTTAGAACGTAAAGAATGCTTTGGTATTTTGATCACTCTCTCAACTATGCCCTATTGTGGTAATAAATAAGTAAATAAATAATTTTATAAATAAATAAACGAACAGAATGTTCCTTTGTATGGATGAATAGATACTCGTACTGTACTGATGTAAAGATAAACAAATAAACGCATAGTTCAATGAATAAAAGAACCCTGCTCCAATTCCTTGATACTTTGAAAGAAAATTTACAACTGAAGCGCAGGGTTAAAATCGCCCGAGATTTATAGGCCTTGCATAAACGGTGCCCCTGTCAGTGGCTCCAGGATTTATAAAATTCCCAAACATCGGAGAATGCAAAAAAGACGGGAGGGAAATTATTTCCTACATCAATAAAGAAGATTGTTTTTATTCAAATGGTCTTCTCCGGGAGATATGTTATATATCTCCATTATCTGACAAAAGAAGAAAGAATTTCATTCGATCAATGCTGCAGTTGCTAGTGGCGAGGGTGGTATTTGAAGCATTTATTTTGCTCTTGATAATAATGAAAATAACGTATAAATCGCACTGTGTCCATATATTTTTTATCCACTGGAACACATGTGATCTATCAGGAAAAGATCTCAGGTTTAGACTGTTTTCCAGCCAGGGCCCAGTCATTTTTGAAAGTGTAGTTTTGTTAGTGAGATAATGATAATGATAATGTTGGTAATAATGGAATTGCTTCTAATATCTCTGAACTTTGTGACCCTTACATAAAAAAAAAATCAATCGAGTTTTCTGGATGAGCCACCGCCATAAAACTTCCAGCCAGGCGCACGATTACGGCTAAATATAACCTTAAATAAGATATAAACTAATGATGCTATAGAGCTGCAATTTGATATGTTTGATTGTTGGAGAGTGGCTGATCAACATATCAATTTGCAGCCCTCTTGCCTCAGTAGTTTTTAAAATCTGAGGGCAGATAGAAAAAGTGGGGACAAAAGGTATGGATAGGAGACAAAGCCATCTCAATAGTTTTCCTAAAAACAAGAACTGGCTTATTATTACTATGATCCTCAATATTATCACTGCGATTTTCGAGGTAGAGTCAAAGAGAAAAAAGAGACTATATATATATCAATGGCTGTATGTATGTGTGTGTATGTTCCAGCATAACTCTGAAATGCATTGAGCAATTTCAACCACACTTGGTATACACATGACTTACTATCTGGGAAAGAATATTGTCGGGGTAAGACATCACTGGCACCAAAGAGGATGGTCTGGGAAGAGGGGCATGTAAAAATAATCGAAAGCGACAGTTTAGTGTCTAATTCATAGTTTTGAGGTCGCTGAGGTGAATAGTGACACTCACCATGCCACTTAAGTTCAAGTTCGGTCCCGATAGGAAGAAGGGTGAGAAGGGGGTGAAATATAAAATGTAAAAAATAACAGATATTAGTGTCTAATCCATAGTTATCGAGGTTGCTGAGATGAATAGTGACATTTCTGATGCCTTTTAAGTCCAGGGTCAGCCATGATAGTTATAGGGGGTTAGAATAGCTTAAATATAAAATGTCAAAAAGGATAGAGAGAGAGAGAGAGAGAGAGAGAGAGAGAGAGAGAGAGAGATTGAGATTTACCAGTTGTCAATCAGAGTTTCTACGGGCAGTTAGTTGGTTATATACATCATACATACATACACACACACACACACACACACACACACACACACACACATATATATATATATATATATATATATATATCCATATATATAATATATATATATATATATAAAATTTCTGACTCACATCAGAACTGAACCCTGGTCTTTCAGGTGTGAGCCCAGGCCCATTAGCACTTCCCCCACACAAGTCCCATTAGACGCTGGGACCCAAGTACTACATACCTGAGGTTGGTTCTTCCCAGCAAATTTTACCTGACTTCCCAACCCAACAGAGAACGAATATTACTTGTACTAATATTTCATTTGACTTACCCCATTCATCTTGAAATACGATGGAAATGGATATGAGAGATATTTATTTCTGTGAAATACGTTTTCATGGGGGAGGGGTAGGCAGGAGATCAGGAGGGCCTGGAGACTCCACCCTCTCCTTCCAAACCTGTTTGACGGCCCTTAGTGGGCGCTTGGTAGATAGGGGAACGGGAGGGCAGGGTAGATTCCACCCTCCTCCTGCATACCTGTTTATCCGCCCCGGTTGGGGCGAGGTAGGTGGGGAATGTGGAGGGTAGAGGGGAACAGCAGTCCCGGGTTCCAGTGCGCGCTACACTCCTCAGTAATAACACTAAGGTAGATTTCCTTCAACTTCTCCAGGAAGACTCCCGCGATCAATAGATATTGCATACATTTACATCGCTAATATCCATTGCATCGCTGTAATGTTAAAACCCATCTCAAGTAATATCCACATAGGGAGCCATTAGAGCGGTCTACTAAGTTTCCAGATATTAATGAGCAAACTAAAATTTAGCCTTCTCACTAGGTTTGAGGGAGAGAGAAAGAGAGGAGAGTGAGAACTTGCTTGTATTTTCTTACTTAGCTTAATCAATAGTAAGGATGATTAAGTATCAGTCATTAATAATTTTTGGTGTGTGATTATTATCTGCCATTTTACAGTTAACGTAATATGTATGTAAATATAACAGCTGTTATGTTACTTCATAATAAAATATAAACCTATAAAAGGAAAATGTGCTCTGGGAAATACATGCTTCTATTTGACTAAAGCGAAGCACTGTTGCCCAGTTTAACTATTAAAACACAATATCCACGAAGAGCAGAGAGGTTTCGGATAATGTTCGTTGTACAGGAAGGCACAAAAGCCTACCGCCATTGTAGCTATAGTTTGCAACATATCGTTGACAAATGGCTACGTAGACCAGATTCGACAGAGTGAATAATTTGAAGTGTTCTCCTTATTCTGATTATATTCGACACGTTTCATACTGTTTCAGCTAAGATAACAGTATTGAATTGAATTGAATATATAATTTGGGCCAAAGGCAAAGCACTGGAAACTATAAGGTCATCCAGCGATGAAACGGAAACTGACAATGAAAAGGCTTGAAATGTGTAAAAGGAGGAAAACCTCTGCAGTTTCACTATGATTCAATTGTAAGGAGAGGGTGGAAGGAAAGTAAGATGGAAGAAAGAGAATATGAAAGGAGGTACAGTAAAAGGAACGAAAGGGGTGTAGTCAAATATTGAGTGAAATAATTTTTTTTTTTTACAAAAAAAAAAAAATTTCTTTCCGACGGCCATTTCCACACACCCGTCTAATTCTCGTTTCTGTCAGAATGAAGTGACGGGAAAAATTATATAAGTAATCAGTCAATTAAACTGGTCTAATGTAGAGGATTTAAACCTGATGATGAAGGGCGGCTCGTTTCCAGCATTCATTTCTCTCTGCAGAACTTTATTTCTCTGAAAATTTCTCCTTGCATATTAATAATTATCTTACATTTTTCTCTGTTTATCAATTGAATTGTTAATCTATTGTTGTGCTGAGGGGGCACTGCAAAGAACCTTAAGTAATGCCTACAATGCACTGCATGAGGTGCACTGACGGCACTAGCACCCTACGAAGGTAAGATAACAGTAGCAAAAAGAAAAAGAGTTGCGCTTTGGATTCAAAGGACGATGCCATTTCAAGTTCAGTCGCAGAAACTTTTATTGCCAAGTACTCAAACAGGCCAACAATTCACGAGAGTCGTTAGCAAAACTTTCTCTCTCTTCTCAAGTAAAAAAAAAGAAAAAAAAAACTCTCAAAGGAAAATAATTAAAAAATAAAAAATAATAAAACCCAGGGCATCTGGGGTCAACTACGCAGTGAAAGAAGCTCTAGTAATCCGAAACAACTAATACGAGAATGCAGGTTAATGGATTAGTTCAAGAAAATGAATCATTTTTATTTCATTTATTTATTTAATTATTTATTTATTTTATCTATTTTTATTATTGTTATTATTATTTTTTTTGCAGGGAACAGACGTATCTTCTGTTAGTCGTATTTACTCTATCATTCGTTTTGATCTGTATCAAGGAACTATTCCGTCAAGACAGATAGTCGAGTAGTTTGCTACCTGTCGTTTGGTCAACTCAGGTAGATGGAAAAGCATACCCTACTATCCCTGGAATCCCCGTAGGCAGATAGTACCGTCAGTGCACCTCACATAGTACACAGTAGGCTTTACATAAGTTTCATTGCAGAGTCCCTTCGACCCTTAGCTACAACCTCTTTCATTCCTTTTGCTGCACATCCGTTCATATTCTCGTTCTACCATCTTCCTTACCACCCTCTCCTAACAATTGTCTCAACCTACTTTCAGAGTTGAATGACCTTGTACACCCAAAGGCTTGGTCCCTGGCCTAAAGTTTATATTCCACTTCCAACTATTCCTAGAAATCTGCAAAATATCATATCAGATGGTTACAAAGTGTCGTTAAGATGGATTTTTTGTAACATAACTGAGACAGATCTAAATTATGAGTTACAGCTTGTACATTTATGAAAAAGTTCTTTGATTCAAATGTCAGGAAGGAGGGTGTCTAGATCCTCCACTGAAATAGGAACAGAAACTCTATACAGTGACATAGATGAAAGAGCAGCTCAGACAGGAATTACAGGCTACCGCTCAATGAATGCCCAGCTCCCTAGATACCAGGGATTGCCTTATTATTAGGTAATTCTAGGAATTCCGTGCGTTACATCTGAGGCAAAAGACTGATACACCTCTGGGAGTGAATAGCTGAATACTCAACCATCATTTGTATATATATATATATATATATATATATATATATATATATATATATATATATATATATATATATTATATATATATATGTATACATCAAATAGGTATTGAATAAACAAGTCGGAAAAACTCTAATCTTCAAAACTGAGAAACAAACAAGTTAGTTTTTGTCCATTCATAGGTTCATAGGTCAAAATTATTAGTTTTTCATGTTTCCAGTGTTGGATATGATGGGAAAAATAATTATCAAGGACGGGGAATAGTATTCGCCTGAAGATGGTCGGAGAGAACGACAACAAATATTTGTGGCATTTTATATATATATATATATACTATATATATATGTATATATATGTGATATATATATATATATATATATATATATATATCATATAAATATTCATATATATTATATATATATATATATATATATATATATATATATATATATATATATATATATATATTTCATATATATATATAATATATATATATATATATATATATATATATATATATATATATATATATATATATACGTATATATATATATATATATATATTAATATATATATAATATATATAGTATATATATATATATATATACTATATATATATATATATAACATTGGGGAAGGACCCCAGTATTCATAAGGGGGTAAGCGTGGGGACACGTAACGGAAGGCAGACCCCATTACTCCATTACACACACAACCTATCTCTCTCTCTCTCTCTCCAAGGAATCACCCTCTCTCTCTCTCTCTCTCTCTCTCCACCTCTTTCTCTCCATTCTAACAGGTAATGAAAATGAGAGAGTTGCATCATAACACTAACGTTTATTTACAAGAACAAATAAATCAATTAACCAAGTAATCCAGTCTTACAGACTAACTCAAAAACAGTACATCGTCAAGTCACCCAAAAGTCCACACCCATCCGGGAACTCTTTATCCCCCGGCATTTCCAGATCCGTCTGTTCCAAAGATACAGAACACATCCTGGTAAGTACACACAAGTTTAAAGACAAAGTTAATAAAATGGAACATCTTACAAGATATCAAACAAGCCATCCCTTTGGCTAAAGTAAAGGTAACACTTACCCATTCCCAACCGGAATATCACTCACTGTTTAAAAAAACACTTTGGCACCCGCCATCGTGGCTTTGCCTTCCTCCCCGAATCTCCTGTGCAAGTCTTCCCATAGACTTGGCTAGTGATACATTATGAATAGAAGAGGCGCACACGCACATACGAACACAGTTCGATAGCGCCTCGCGGTTCTAGCTGCATCTAGTTTTTCACAAAGGCAACTTTGAGAAGAGTTCATAAAAAACTGTCGTACATTGACTCGACGAACTAAGCATTGTTATCTCACACCACCCCCAGAAACTCATTGATCAGCTACTCTCAGGTTGTCACTCCTGCACTGTTCTCCATATTCCATAGGTCACAGAGAACGCACGAACAATATATTATTAATCAAAATCCCTATGCCTTACAGATAGCTCGGCCACCTATATGCTAGCCCCCGCCTAGCAAAATTGCTTATATAATACAAAACACTGGCCGGCTTAAAATAAAATATGTAAAACTGCACGTCTCTGGCATTATAAAATAAAGTCTTATCATGCTTTAATCTCCCAATAACACAAGACGCATTTTCTCTCATATTTTCTGCATTAGGATTCTTGAATATCCCTCTTCGTTTGTCTGCAACTAGCTGAACAGACAGCAACAGGCTATAGCAGGCTGTAGCAACTGTAGGAAGACGGAATGCCTCCCTCATCGTAGAAGACTCTCACGGCTTCTGTGGATCCCCAAAAAAACACGCTGTAGAATTCTCTCGATCACCCACGTGGAAATACTTGTAATCACCCTGGACAACATGGCAGCAACCTCTCTTCACGGCTGGTGGACGTCTTGCTGGTGTCGGGGAACGACTTTTGGCGTACGTTAGTATGTCAGTCAGGTCTTTGGTCCTAATCTAAGAAAATTAACCCAAACATACTACCTCTATCAAACAATGATCTCAAAAAGTCAGAAATACTAACTGAACGTCTCCCAATTAACTCCTTTAATATGACTACTAAATCATAAGTCATTATCACAACTCTCTAAGAAAAAAAAACATCAAGTTCTCCAACTCAATTCTCCAAACTCACACATCAGCTCACACACAACTCAGAAATCACAGCAACTCCACGGAATTCTGCACTCACATTTCAAACTCGAATGTGCTCACAAGAAAAAAAAAAAAAAAAAAAAAAAAAAAAAAATCTTAACGAGCTCAAGAAAGAAAAGAATCACGTAACACCCAGACCCAAAAATATTCTCTCAAGTTCTGACATTTAAACAACCCATAAAATCCCCCCCATTAAAAACATCTCCAACTTTTTAACAGCAAAAACCCCTTTACTGCTCAATAATTAAATCACAATGAGACTTAATGTCAAACTCCCTTTACGTAAGTAACAACCCTCGAAAAATTACATCTCCCGGTAAAACAAAATCAAATCTCCGTCCAAAAAAGAAATGCTACTTAAACTCAATCCCCCAAATTATATATCTCCTAGGAAAAGAAGAAAAATAATAAAAAAAAGATAATCACAAGTAGATTTCCCCAATCACAAAATACATAATACATGTATAATATGCATAACTCCTGCGTTTTTCTCAAGAAATGCTCCATGTAAAGCCACGGAATTTGCCAGAAAGCAAACTCTCACACATGCGCTTTCGTGAAATGCTATAGCCAACATTTCCAGATATTGCAAAAATTCTGATCTGTCACCATCAGAGGAAAAGAATCATCACAGCGCTCATCACATCGCTTGTCAGCAGAAAAATCGCCTGCGGACGCATGCTCAAACAACAGCACAAAAATTGTCTAGTCAGACACATAAGTTTGGAAACTCATGATTCTCTAGAAAAAAAGGTCTAACTGACACATTTCACAGAATTAACTCCAGGATATGACTAATGTGTTCAAAAATTTGTCTCGAAGACTTATTCTCTCAACATTACTTTGTCCCAAATTATATTTCTCCAAGAATAACACACTTGTGAACATAAAAAATGCACACACATCTCCATAGGACTCGTAATGCAGTAATGCCATTCGCCTCTAAATAGACACAAAATAAAAAAAGAGAACCTCAGAAATCTCCTCTTGACTCGAAAAAAACTCCCATAACCACAAAAAAAAAGGGTCACCCGCCCAAGATTAATTCCAATCCATTATGAGACACCATATAATAATAACATCCACTCTGGTTATAAAATATTTCCTCCATTTGGTTAATAACCAACCCCCTTATATTATTCTCTTATTTCTCCAATAGCCACATGTCAATAAAAAAAAAAGACACCACTCCAGGAATAGAGAATAATCACCTCTATTTCGGCAAATACAAAATATTTACCTCTATTTCCCCAATAACTCCATGTGGAACAAAACAAGGCTCCAAAAAAAAATATGTCTCCAAAAAAGGAATATCAAAAAATGAAATCCTACCTCCAAAAAAATGTGCACTCAAGGCAACTAACTCACATACTCACAAATATTGCCCCATAATCTCCAAATATGTGTCTCCAAAGATGGCTGCAAAATAATTGAACTAAACATAGCTCATACCACTATTGGCAAATATCAAAAATGGCCAAAAAATTTATCTCCCATATATTATATCTCAAATATAACTCCAAAATAATATATACCTCCAATTATCTCCCCAAAATAATATATCTCAATTATATCTCAATTATAACTCCAATTCTCCAGAGAATAACTCAATGTTATAGTAAAAAACTATAAAAACTCTCTCCATTTAGCATAACTGCTAAAAAAGGGCAAAAACTCGGCAAATAAAACTGTCTAGAAAATTCTAGAAAAAATCACTAATGTGCCACAACTCATTATAACAGAACTCCAAATTCACAGTGTCTAAGCAAAAACTTCTCCATATGCACTACGACATAGCCATTAGAAAACTTAACCAAGTTTCCTATCTCTCACAAAGTTGTCACAAATACAACCAAGGTATTGTGCAAGAAAACTCACAATTTCTGGAACACAAATATCCAGAGAAGAAATGTAGTGCCATTACGTATGCATTCAAAACGTGCAAAAATTCTCCCATATATTACTCTATAGCATCAAATAGCTAAAACACGAACACGTTCCCGAACAATGACTCTAAGTCACGAACTGAGATAATATTCACACTAACTGGAGAGAAAAAAAAAATTAAAATTCACCCTTGGTAAAAAAACTTGTGTCAGCGATGGCTAATTTCCAAAAAAGGAGAAAAGAAAAATCAACGGCACTGTTCACTATCTCCCGTAACTCACTAGATGTCAAGCAATTATCTGCTGAACTCATAAAAAAAAGAAAAAAAAACTAAAACAATGTGTTGTTAGTTCCTCCCAAAATCAAAAAAAAGGATTTCACCTCCCTTGACAGCATTAAAACACCCACGTATTAGTACATAAAAAATCAGTATCAGAAATATCATTATCACAAAATCACCAAAAAAAATTGCTATCATCAAAATCATCAGTATCAGTACAAAAAATATCACCAATGTTAATGCTTGTCCATTCTCCAAAAATTCAGCAAAGTTCAGCAAAAGTTCAGCAGTTTCAACACAATTCACCAAAATTCAGTCAGATTCATCAAGATTCAGCAAAACTCATCCCCGTGAATCGCTGAAATATTCTCCAAAGTTACAAAAACTCAGCAAATAATTAACACAAGACTTCTCCCATTAATTCATTGTAATAATTCTCCTTGAATAATTATCTGTAATAATTATTGAATAATCTCCCATGAAATATCTCAAAACTCTCTCGTAAAACAATTCTCCCGTAATGATAATTATACTTAAGCCACCCTCCCGTGACACATCTCAAGTATAACAATTAATAATAATAATAATAATAATAATAATAACTCTTCATAGCAATAATTCTCTTGCAAAAATCTTAAATAAGGGTGAAATTCAAAATAGCTTACACTAGTATTGCTGAATCCTATGATGCAATTTCTCCAGCATGCAACACCATGACATAACACCATTGCCACACAACACAGATACAACACCAATCATCGGCATTTCAAAGTAATTTCTCCAACACAATAAAAAAAAAAATAATCTGTGTATCCCCAATATATTTGTGTCTTCCAAGGCACAAAGAAACATATAACACATCCCGTGCATGTTAACTACTTTTCCCCTCATTTTCGGAAAAGAAAAATCTCTTTTCTAAAAAAAAAGACTCCACGGCATTTCACTTCATCAACTTATCAATCAGCTGACATCTTAGCATTCAATGTCAAGGCCCAGACCATCCCCAACACAAAAAAAAAAGAAAAAAAAAAAGGAAAAGGGGGAGTTCACCCCCACATGAGAAAAAAAAAATTTCTCCCCCCCTGAGAACAACCCCTCAGTCGAGCGGCAGAACAGCCCGAGGCATACCAGCAGTATCCCCCATCTCCCCTTGAACAGTGTCTGAGGACCCCTTCCCAAGGTATACACTAGTGCCCATCCCTGCTGTGTGTCTCTAAGCCAGATATGATTATCCAAGCACAGTTCACATGCATAGAAAAATACACCTTAATACATTCTTATGTGTTTAAAACAAAGACAAATACGTCTATTATAAACACGTGCAAATAAAGAAAACACTTCACTATGGGGCAAAGACAAGAAAAATTGTTGACCTCTTGAACCAATCCCATTTCACTGAAATATTTAAACAAAAACCCCCTCCCTTCAAAACAATAGTTCTTTAACACTCACCACTCCATAATGGGAAAAAAAAGAACTCGAAATTCGCGTAGAATACGTAAATCTCGTCGGCACAATACAAACGCGATCGGTGAGATGACCCCTAGCAAAACTCACTTACAAACGAGACTGAGTTACCCTCACGACTCCCGCCCTGAAGAATCTCGGTACGAGCAAATTTGATGACCCTATAGAAATTCTTTCCTCATCCCCCCATCCCACGGACGGATATTTTCTCTACCCCTTTTCCCTTTTATTTTCTAACTGGCCACCCATCTCTACATTGGCGTTCCTAGGCATAGAAAAGAAAAACAAAACTTTTTATATCCCCTCTTAACCGCTGACACCACTATAACATGGGGGAAGGACCCCCAGTATTCATAAGGTAAGCATGGACACGAAACGGAAGGCAGACCCCATTACTCCATTACACACACAACCTATCTCTCTCTCTCTCTCTCCAAGGAATCACCCTCTCTCTCTCTCTCTCTTCTCTCCACCTCCTCTCTCTCCATAACAGGTAATGAAAATGAGAGAGTTGCATCATAACACTGACGTTTAATTTACAAGAAGAAATAAATCAATTAACCAAGTAATCCAGTCTTACAGACTACTCAAAACAGTACATCGTCAAGTCACCCAAAAGTCCACACCCCTCCGGGAACTCTTTATCCCCCGGCATTTCCAGATCCGTCTGTTCCAAAGATACAGAACACATCCCGGTAAGTACACACAAGTTAAAGACAAGTTATAAATAAAATGAACATCTTACAAGATATCAAACAAGCCATCCCTTTGGCTAAAGTAAAGGTAACACTTACCCATTCCCAACCGGAATATCACTCACTGTTTAAAAAACACTTTGGCACCCGCCATCGTGGCTTTGCCTTCCTCCCACGAATCTCTGTGCAAGTCTTCCCATAGACTTGGCTAGTGATACTTATATAGAAGAGCGCACACGCACATACGAACACACAGTTCGATAGCGCCTTGCGGTTCTAGCTGCATCTAGTTTCACAAAGCCACTTTGAGAAGAGTTCATAAACTGTCGTACATTGACTCGACGAATTAAGCATCTTTATCTCACGCCACCCCCAGAAACTCATTGATCAGCTACTCTCAGGTCGTCACTCCTGCACTGTTCTCCACATTCCATAGGTCACAGAGAACGCACGAACAATATATTATTAATCAAAATCCCTATGCCTTACATATATATAATACATGAACGATTGTGACCATCTGCAGCATGTATTGTCATAGGCAATTTGTTCCACACCATTAATAATAATAATAATTATTATTCAGAAGATAAACCCTATTCACGTGGAATAATTGTCTGACATCAGATTGTCTGACCAGATCCAGAAGGATACCGCTTCTCCCAATGTATGTATTTGTTTGTTCTTATAGGACTTTAAACATCTGAATATTGGCTTGAGAAACACAAATGTACGATTCCTTGAGCCAAGTTCAGTTCAACATATCGATCGCATTACGTTTTGCTGCATCGGTATATCGACGGCACGATAGAAGACGTGAAGTTCGAACCTTTTCAGCGGAAAATTGCTTATGCAGTCATTTTAAACCTAAATGAAATCATCATGTTTGGCCGTGATTCGTAGTCTTCATTTGAATGAAACAGATAAACCGAAAGTACAAATATAGAAAAAACATAAAGAAAAAAAATTAGGCGCACTTCCCAAAATCTAGTTCGTAATTCTCGAATCTTTCAATCTCCCGGCAAATGCAAGCCAAGGGCGAGGCACTTGACTCGGGATTTCTTACATAATCCCTTGGTAATGCAACTGCAAATTTAATGCAAATTCTCTTGCTTGGAATATTGCAAGGATATTGCTCGAGTGAACGGCGAATTAGCGATAGATTCCGTTGTTTGATGCCTCTGTTGTTGTTCTGATCTCAGCAAAGAATTGCATGTCTTAGTTTCGCTGCACTGACAATGCTTTTTTAACATGCAGGCGCTGCATTACCTAGAATTTGAAAGAGAGAGAGAGAGAGAGAGAGAGAGAGAGAGAGAGAGAGAGAGAGAGAGATTTCCATACTATTCGGGGAGGACCTGCATAATGAACGGAAAGATATCAACAATGATAACAATGCAGTGCGATGGAGAACAACAATTTTATAACGTTTTTGATAATGTTCCTATACTGTGTGGGAGGGAGCCGTGTGATCTCATGGCATCTATAGGCCCTGTATGGAGGTACTGCTGTCAGGACACCTCACGTGCTACACTGTAGGCATTACTTGAGTTTTCTTTGCAGTGTCCCTTCGATCCGAAGCTGCAACCTATCTCATTTCGTTTACTCTACCACCCTCCCTAAAAATTGTTGCCTTGTGCAGCTGTGAGGATTTCCTCCTGTTACACCTTTTAAACCTTCTTATTGATTGTCAATTTCTCTTTCAGCTCTGAATGACCTCACAGGTTCCTGGGTTTGGCCTTTGGCCTAAATTCTATTATCTTAACTATGGCATTTAAGGCAACATTTAACACTAGAATGACTAAGCCAGTGGTCTTCAAACTGTGGGCCATGGGCTGATTATCAGATGGACCAGGGACAAAAAAAATGTAGAATTTAAAGTTAAACAAACAATATATAAAACTAAAGATAAAAGTATATTTTCTTTTATCCGGACCTATAATTATAAATAAACTATATGTAAACATATGGAAATAAATATATTTTCTTTTTCTTATTCTACCCCAGCAATTGTTCACTAGCTAATTTTTAGATCACTAAATGGTCATGAAAAGATTCTGAGCATATTTGTATACTGAATTTATGAAAGTCTATATTTTGAATTTATGGTAATAACATGAAATAAAATTCCAGTTCCAGGAACTAGATGACGTATTTTGAACTTATCAATTCCTATTCTAAATCTGAGTATGGACCATGGGTATTTGGAGATATCTAAAGTAGGTCATGACCTACTTTAAGACCACTAGACTAAGCGCTCATTTTGACCAGAATTGCACGTTCAAATGTATATATTTATTTTCCGTAAATTTTTCCCAGCAATCAAGATTCTCTATGATTTTTCCTAATTCACCTGGATGTATACTGAAGTAAAAGAAAAATGAAATTGGCTTTCTCTCTGCGAGATATTATGGGCTTTTATACCTTCAACGACCGAACAACGGTCTGTTGGTTATTATGACGTGGCAATCTACACAAATTTCGTGACTCATTATCAAGTACATCATAATTAGTCATTTAATCGCTTCTGCGGTTAAATTCAGTGAATAATATGTCTTCAAATCGCTCGCTTTTGGACGTAGAAATTCATCCTCTGATTCCGAGGGTGATCTTATATCTGACGTCGAGGAAGAACAATATATTTCGAGGAAGAACAATATATTTCAAGCGCTAGAAGCTCATCGGCATCTGACGAAGAAGCCGATGATGGCAGTGATGACGCGATACAAAGTGGGTATACTTTAGATGAGGAGGAAAATGAAGTAGGTGGGGAATGATTCGTGGAGCGTATCATTCGAAGAGGTGTATGCGACAATAGACGTATTGATGCACAAGGAATTATCGTTAAAGGACAGCCAGAATAACATCTTTGACAATCATAAAAACGAAAAAACTTGGCGACCTCCATTTTGCCGTCAGTGTAAGAAATCGTTTAAAGAATAATCATGAGATTTCTTAGATTTGATGTCAAGGCAACAAGATCCACTCGACTGCTAACTGATAGATTTAGGTTAATTTCTGAAGTTTTCGACAGATGAATAAAAAAAAATAAAACTATACTGTTTGCTATAGACCACCTGAGAATATAATAGTGGATAAGCAGTTATACGAAATGTAGGTGCCCATTCATACAGTATATTGCAATATACTGTATGAATGGGCATACAAGTTCAGCATTAAGTTTTGGTTAGCTGCTGATGAAAAATCAAAATACATGCTCAGTGGATTCCCATATCTTGGTAAAGACCATAGTCGTCTTGCAAATCAACCAATCCTCGAATATGTTGTTCTGAAGTTAATATAAATATAAATGGGAAAAGGAAGAAATATGACAACGGATCATTTTTTCACCTCAATAAAACTGGCGGAAAAATGACAAGCTACAAATACGCGACTTGTTTGGATGGTAAATCCTATTCGAATAGAGATCCCCACATACATAAAAAATTTCCCATGACGAACTGTACAGCAGATTAAGGCTAAAAAATAATCAATATTCCCTGACAGTGAATCTTCCTCTTTCCCACCGGTATCCCTACACTAAGGGGTCGGTTGCCTGATGCGCCTTTCCTTAAATCATCAGGCATGGCTTGTTATTTGGCTGTCATCAACCACAGTTATTGACGGTGGGCCTCGCCTTTGACTAAAAAGTCCACCTACAAGGCAGCAGTTTCCACAGTTATTAGCGGTGGGCCTAGCCTTTTACTGAACAGAAAGAACTGAAAGCAGCAGTGTTTTACACAGTTATGCGGTGGACTAGTTTTAATGACTTTAGAACAGAAACTGCAAGGCAGCAGTTTACACAGTTATTTTGGTGGTTTTGTTGCGGAATAGCCTTTTACTGAACAGAAATAACGACTGCAAGGCAGCGTTTTTCCAAGGTTTCCCAGTTATTGGCGGTGGTCTAGCCTTTTACTGAAACAGAAAGACTGAAAGGCAGCAGTTTCCCAAGTTATTGGCGGTGGGACTAGCCCTTTTACTGAACAGGAAAGATCTGCAAAGGCAAGCGTTTCCACGTTTTATTGGCCGTGGCCCTATCCTTTTTCTTAACTGAACATTTTAAAGGACATGGAAAGGCAGCAGTTTTCCACAGGTTATTGCGGTGGACCTAAGCCTTTTACTGAATAGGAAAGGACTGAAAGGCAGCAGTTTTTTTCCTCCACGTTGATTGGGCGGTGGGCCTAAGCCTTTTACTTAAAAGAACAGAGAGACGGAAACGGCAGCAGTTTCCACAAGTTTTATTGGCGTGGCGTACCCTAGCCTTTTGTACTGAACAGAAAGACTGAAATGGCAGCACAGTTTCCACAGTGTTGGCTTGGTGGTGGGGACTAGCCTTTTACTGAACAGAAAGACTGCAAGGCAGCAGTTTCCACAGTTATTGGCGGTGGGCCTAGCCTTTTACTGAACAGAAAGACTGCAAGGCAGCAGTTTCCACAGTTATTGGCGGTGGACCTAGCCTTTTACTGAACAGAAAGACTGCAAGGCAGCAGTTTCCACAGTTATTGGCGGTGGGCCTAGCCTTTTACTGAACAGAAAGACTGCAAGGCAGCAGTTTCCACAGTTATTAGCGGTGGGCTTAGCCTTTTACTAAACAGTAAGACTCTAAGGCAGCAATTTCCACAGTTATTGGCGGTGGGGGGGCCTCGCCTTTGACTGAACAGAAAAACTGCAACGGCAAGCAGTGTCCACAGTTATTACCGGTGGGCCTAGCCTTTTATTAAACAGTAAAACTGAAAGGCAGCAGTATCCCACAGTTTATTACCGGGGTGGGCCTAGGCCTTTTATTAAACAGGGGTAAGACTGCAAGGCCAGCAGTTTTCCAACAGTCTGCGGGCCTAAGCCTTTTTACTGAACAAAAGACTGTAAGTCAAGGCAGGTTTTTCCACAGTTTATTGGCCCGGGGGGCCTAGCCGTTTACTGGAACAGAAAAGACTGGCAAGGCCAGCAGTTTACAAGTTTATTGGCCGGTTTTGGGCCTCGCCTTTGACCTGAAACAGAAAAACTGCAAGGCAAAGCAGTTTTCCGACGTTTTATTGGCGGTGGGCCTCGCCTTTTTAAACTTAACAGAAAGACTGCGAGGACATCAGTTTTTTCCACAGTTGTATTTGGCAGGTGGGCCTACCGTTTTATTAAAACAGTAAGACCTTTTGCTAAGCAGCATTTCCACAGTTAATTGGCGGTGGGCCTAGCCTTTTAAAAATTAAACAGTAATACTGCAAAGGCAGGCAAGTTTTTCCACATTATTAGGGGTTGGGCTTAGCTTTTTCATAAACAGGTAAGACTGGTAAGGGCAGCAGTTTTTTCCACAAGTTATTGGCCGGTTGGCCCTCGCCTTGACTGAAAAGGTCCACCTGCAAAGGCAGCAGTTTTTCCACAGTTTTTTTTTTTAAATTTACCGGTGGGCCTAGCTTTTATTAAACAGTAAGACTGCAAGGCAGCATTTCCACAGTTATGGCGGTGGGCCTAGCCTTTACTGAACAGAAAGACTGCATGCAGCAGTTTCCAGTTATTGGCGGTGGACTAGGCCTACTGAAAAAGAAAGAACTGGAGGCAAGCAGTTTTCCACATTATTGGCGGTTTTAGGGACTGCCCTTTTACTGAACCAGAAAGACCTGCAAAGGGCAAGCAGTTTCCACAGTTTTTAGGTTGGCGGTGGGACCTAGCCTTTTTACGAACAGAAAAGTATGAAAAGGCGCAGTTTCACAGTTTATTGGCGGTGGGACTAGCCTTTACTACAAACGTACGACTGCAAGGCAGCAGCTGTCCTTTTAGTCGCCTTTTACGAAAAGCAGGACCTACGGTGGTAGCTTTCTTACACCCCTACCACAGGGTGACACCCTGATAGTGTATCAGTGTAGTGTAAATGAAATTTGTACTTATACATTGTAGCGTTAACACAGCTGTAGACATTGGAAATGATGCGAAGATTATGAATGGATCTGTAAACGACTGTACTGGTTCTTCGAAGTATTGAGTTAACATCGTAGATTAACTGGCTCGGTTGTACAGCAGTCAAGCAGCTTCACGAGGATAGCCAATCCAAGTATTTGATAATATACTTGGTCTAGCAGGCATCGATGCATCAGTTCTTTATAGCAAGGTTACAGATCACTAATCTCTCGTCATGATTTTCTTCATCAGTCAACCGAAGAACTCCAGGAAACGTTCAAAAATAGCAACGCGGTAAGCAACATTGGAAGCGATATTGATGCGATGTTGCAGCAGAAGTTAATTTCCATAGTTACGAAGAAAATATAACAGTACCAAATAGGACGCTGCAATGGGATAAGACTTCAGACATTTGCCACCGATGTAAGAGATCTGTATGCGGCAAATGCTCAAGCAAGGTGTTAAAGAAACTTCTTTTGCAAACGAAAATATGCTTGAAAAATTTGTCATTTCTCCCTTGAGTAGAAAGTACGAAAATTCAAACTGACAACGCTTTATCGCACATGTATATTTTATTATTTGTTTTTCAGTTATTTGCTTTTTGCGTAAGCTTTATATTTTGACTTTGTAGGATGAATTCTCTGTCTTCTTGCATTCTCCGTAATTGTTGAAAGTAAATTCATCTCAGATACAATCAAGGGTCGGTTTAGTTTGCCTAAATTAGTTAAAGATTTTTAAAGGAATGAAACCGCAGCGACTTGGTTTAAAAACGGCTGACTTTTCATACAGAATTTTCACGTCTTTAGGCTTTGAATGGTTCAGTATATACCAGCGTGGATTTTCGTTGCTGGTCTCTGAAGCTCTTGAGTGTTTTCTCCTATTTTACATTTTCCTTCAATGTTTACCTTCAGTGTTTGTAAGGAAAGTAACCTTCCTCTATTCAACTGTCCTCTAAAGCCGTTAATCTCAAATGCCATTAGAACGTACAGACCTCGTCTTGATTATATTGGACACAAGTTTTCTCCCGTTGTAGTTGTGGGGGGGATGGGTGGGGGGGGGGGGGGGGGGGGTGTGCGATAGTGCCGTCAGTGCACCTCACGTGGTGCAGTGTAGGCATTACATAGGTTCATTGCAGCTGCAACCCCTTTCATTGCTTTTTACCGTACCTCCATTCATATTATTTTTCTTTCGTCTTGCTATCCACCTTCTCTTAACAAGTATTTCATAGCGCAACTGTGAGGTTTTCCTCCTTTTCAAACCTACCTATTCATAGATTTCCTTTCCAGCGCTGAATGGCCTCATAGGTCTCAGTGGTTTGCCTTTGGCGTGACTTTGTAATCCATTCCGTAAGCGTTCATTTTCAACAAATGCTGTGCGAAAATTCAGCTTCCTACGAAAAAATGGTCTTCAAGTCACTTTCCCTCGTTTTTCTTCCTCTCTCCGCATCAAGTCTGCGATGCTCATTTCTTCTCCCTTTGTTCTCCGTCAAATCACGTATATCCAGAGATCACTAGTTTAATGCTTATTCATTCTGCATAACATTTTCTCGCATATTCCATTTTTTTCCCACGTCTTGATTTTTAATAAGATTCGAGAACTCGCCTCATGGTCTAACAGTCTCATCTACAAATATTCTCCTGTAGAAAACCTATTTGACTGATTAGAACGAACAAGGTGGGATCCGACCTCCAACTTACTCGGGCCGCGTGCTAAAACCTACAGTCAAATATCGCGTTGTTTCACCAACGGAAATTAAAATGAAGTCTGTATTTTATTAGACATAATTTTTCTGTATGGTTTAACAGGCGCATTATTTATTTCTTACATTTTCATTCTAATAAATAAATCATATATGTCCTATCCTAAAATTCCTGTATCTTTAACTCAACGCGAAACACCTTTTTCAGATGTTTTTAGGTTTTCCTACGCACCCAACAAGAACAACAACAGTACGAACAACAACAACAAAGTAGCTTGTAGGATCACTCCCCGAGTAAGCGGAAATGGCGAAGCAAATGATGCTGTAGGGGCGAGGCAGCTCAGGAGACGGGTTGGTATATTTACAAGGAGACAGAAACCGGGAGGTAGCACACTGCCATTTTGAGGCCGACCTTTGAAAAAATGATGATGGCAGTAGCTGGCTGGCGTCGGAGGGTTAAAGCCGATCGTTTACAAATAACGCTTGTCCCAGCTTCAGGAATTATATGCGATGTTTTTAAAGCCGAGCTTTTACAGGTCCTCCACGGTAACAGCACGCGCGGGAAGGAGATAGATACCTCAAGTGTGTATGTGTGTGTGTGTGTGTGTGTGTGTTTGTCTGCATACGAGTATTGCTGTGTCCCCGACAACGAGTACGAAAGAGGAAAAATTTCTAGTTACTGTCACATCTAGAGTTTTCGCTTACTCGTGGGAGTAAGCCTACAAGCTACTTTGTTGTTGTTTGGTTGTTGTTCTTGCTGTTGATCTTGTTGGTGGGCGGGGGCGGGGGGTAGGAAAACCTAAAAAAGTCTGATAAAGGTGTTTTGCTTTGAGTTAAAGATACAGGAATTTTAGGATAGAATATTTATGATTTGTTTATTAGAGTGAAATAATGTGTATATTAACCAGCACAGAAACATTATTTATAATAAAGTATAGCGTATGTATTTTAATTTTCGTTATTGAAGCAATGCTCTATTTGACTGTAGATTTTGGCAAGCACTCCGAGGAAGCTGGAGGTCGTCGGATCACTATATTTCTCTATAGCACTGAAATGTAGTCTAGCTCGTAAAAATTGCAAACGAATCGCGAATATAAAGCTGAATTGCGATAAAAGTTAAAGAAGAAAAATATTCAATTCTAAAATCATTTGCGATAGAAGAAAATGAGAACAAGTATTCGCTGCCTTCCTCGAATCAATCCACAAGTTAGTCGTGAAATTAAGGGCATTTTAGTGGAAGAAGTATAATCTAGACAGTAAGGACAAGAAGCAGTGCAGCTGTGCAGCTGAAATTTCAAGCTCTTCCTCTTATGGCGTTAATGAGACAAGTCATGAGATATTCTGATAATATCAAATCCGGTGTGTGAAGGGCAAAGCGATCTTACTAAATCATGAAGTGCTTTGGTTGTGTACAACCAAGGATTAATATCTAAATGTGTGATTACAGACGCGTCAAGTTTCACTACCATTTTCTGCTTTTGACTTTTCCAACAAATTCCACCAACTTTTCTGTTTAATTTATTTATCTCTCTTCATAATTTGAATTCTTCATTTTTTCAACCGCCCCCTGAGGTTCTTAATCAAGAATTCTTTAATATAAACCCCCGTAGGAGGTTAATGATGTCAGTGCATTAGGTACTTAAGGTTCTTTGCAACCGGCAATTGCAACCTCTTTCGTTCCTTTTACTGCACCTCCTTCCATATTCTCTATCTTCCATCTTACTATCCACCCTCTCCTAACAATTATTTCATAGTGAAACTGCTTTGAGGTTTTCCTCCTGCTACTCCTTTCATGCATACCTGCTCTCAACGTCCTTTCCAGCAGAGAATGACCTCTTAGGCCCCAGTGCTTGTCCTTTGGCCTAAACTCTATATCCATTCCACTTAAAAGATAAAAAAAACTCTTTGTCACTCATTCTTCAGCCGGCTTCTCTTTCAGTGATTCCAGATCACTCGATCACCCACTTTGCTTCCCTTTTAATCAACTACTCTGGAATTCCAGGATTACGGAAAACCTGACACATTTCAGGCATTTGACTGCTGGAGCTCTCAGTCGGTCAAAGTTCATGGTTAAGACTCCGCTTCTTTTAGATCTAAATTTATCTCTACCATTTAAACGAACCACTTTATACTTAGCCTCTCACTTGCTCATTACAGCACTTAATCCGTGAACTTTGTCCAGTTTAACTCTTCGCTATGCACACTTTTGTTAACGGTTCCTTTCTTAAAGCAATTGCCTCACAGCGCCCGTCTGTTGTTTTCATTTAGTCTTGAATTGCTCATTGGAAATCCATCATACATGATTATTCAAGTTTATGGGAATCAGAATCGCAGATCGGTGATACTTAATGTTTTCGAAACTATTTCTTTTTATCTTTGTCTCTACTTTCCTACAATTTTTTTTTTATTATTTCAGACCGAATCTGATTGACCCTTTCACATGCATCAAAATATTTTTATATTTTTGTTCCTTCCTCGTGGTCTGGGAAAGATGAAAATATTGTAATTTTTTAGTAGTCTTGCACCCAACCAATCACATAAGATATACACTCTTACTCATGCTGTTTACACCTTAGAATCTTTCACTTACATTAAATTATCATGCTGGCTCAACATCCCACATAAACACTGCATTGTTGTCATTGTTTTTTTTCGTACATTTTCTACAAAAATAATTGATTCACCAACTCCGTTTTTTTTTCTTTTTTAAAGACAACACTTTTTTTCCTCTTTCGAGGCTATGAACTTAAATCGTACTGTATACCTTCACTGGTATGCAAGATGATAGTGCTACTCCTGTAAGTATTGGGATACGATGCTACTTCCTTCTTATTATTGATTGTTGTTATTTTCTCTTATTTTCATTTATTAGTGATAATTTTTCATTATAAAGAACAAGATAGTTGTTACCTTGACGAACAGAAGACAAAACTGTAGAGTTGAAGTTTTAACGATACATCAAATGGTTCATCAAATATAATTGAAACAAATGAAGTGATGCTTATTGCCTTCTGTATATAATTGATAACTTCATGTTGCAACGCATGATATTGATTGAAAAGGCTAAATGATCATTCATGAAAAATAAGTAATGAAGACAATGAGGAACGATAATCGTTTTGAGGACAAGGATACAAGTCCTTATGGGTAAATACCGGTTTATTGTTAAATAGGGGAGAAACTGATGGTAAGAAAAAACAAAGGCAGGAAGTATCAATCATTGGCAACAGCATATGTGGAAGATAAGGTAAACTTATGGTCATCTACATTACAAAACTGTGAGGAGCCTTTTATAATAGTTTCGCTTAATCGGCGAGTAAGCCTACAAACTACTTTGTTGTTGTTGTTGTGTTGTTGTTCATGTTCTTCTTGGGGGGATAGGAAAGGTCTATGAAAAGCCTAAAAAGGTCTGAAAGAGGGGTGTCATGTTGAGTTAAAGATATAGGCATTTTATGACAGATATTTATGATTTATTAATTAGAATGAAAATGTAAAAAAATAAATAATGTGCAAGTTAAACAGTACGGAAAATTATTTCTAATCAAATATAACGTATCTATTTAAATTTTTGTTGGTGAAACAAGGCTCTATTTCACCGTAGGTGCACGTTTTAATTTGCGTTAAACGTTAGGAATATAATTTTTACAACTAATGCTTGAGGGGAAAATATTACACATGTTCCGAGTAAGCTGGAGGTTGGATCACGCCTTGTTATGTCTTACAGTTCATATGTAAATTTTTTAGGAGATCAACATGGGAATTTCTTCAGTTGACTGTCGATCTATAAAAATCAAATGTGCATTGTGTAAAGAAATTGTGGGAAATTTTAGTCATAGTTTGCTTACACAAAGACATGGATGCCATTGGGACATCAAGATCTTTTAGGGTCTATAGATAAGGATTTCGCTTGTCATAGGCTATCACCATTGGCCGGAAACAAGGGCCACTGCTTGGGAGAACTTTTGGTAGGTTTGCAAGGAATAGTAAATAGTGTAGCTGATGTGTAATTGATGTCACAGGATACTTTCACTTGGTTGATTGATGTCACAGGTCTCTCACGGTGGCTAGATCTCTGGTAGGTAAATACTAGGTTTCAGCAGATCCAAGTGAATCATGACCTTCCTCGTATCCGACCACGATGCATAATTGCTTACCATCGACTTGTCTCATTAAACACGCATGGCAGCTTGGGAACTGAATAATATGATAAAATATGCTGTTTGTAATAAAGATGACTTTCATGTTAAAACTGTAAGTTTTTTAAACCGCACACTCCTGCCAAGTGCATGTTTTCCATGGCAAGATCCTCTGCGTTGAAATTTAGAACGCAGATCATTGATAAGTGATTAATATCATAATGATATAATTACGGCCTCTTTGTCAACAGTTTGTGCATTACTGTCAAAACCTAGTTATGGGGACATCCCCGGATGGAATGAAGTGGCAGAAAACCATCATCAAGATGAAAGAGACAATTATATAACTGGGTGAGGGACTAGGGTAAGCCATGGTATGGTCCCATATTTTGGGAAATAATATGTTCAAGTCTAGGTTTTAAGTGGGCTTTGAAACAACTGTAAAAAGCAAAATGATAAGTGTAAGTAGGAGAACTACGAATATTTGAAAGGGGAACTCAAGAATAAAATGGAAGGAAATCAACAAAAAGAAAAACATCTAATCTAAGCTACCTGAGATTGTTGAGAACGCGACTATAAAACTATATCTATTGATGATTCATATCCTAAATCTGCTTCTATCCAGGCAAAGGGTTGTATGTTATATCCCGTTAATAGCTGATGATGTAAAGAGTAGCTAGAGAAATGAATACAGACAGCAATCTTATCCATGATAGGTTGACTTCTCAACACCTTATATGCCCAGTCTGTGTTGTGCGTTTTATTTAGTTTACTTTTCATTTGCTATTTCGGTCACTTCTTGCTGTAGAGTTGTTGAGTTATAATTGTTCCCGTCATTAAGGATAAAATTGTTGACATAAGTTGTTTGAGTAATTATAGATCGATTTCTCTCTTGACGGTTTTGTCAAAGTCAGTTAGCATTCTCCAGTATTCAGCGTTGTTGCCTACTTCAAATCATTTGTTTGCATGCTAGGAAAAACAGGGAACTCTCATGACCAAAACTGTTTTTAAAAAAACGCGAACATTGAATACAACAGACGCAATGCACGTGTATATTGCTTTATGGACATGTCGAAAGCATGTGACAATATAAAATCATCTGTTTAAAATAATGCAAAAAAAGATGTTTTCAAGTTTATATTGCATTTATTTTATGGCATCGCTTTATGTCCCTCATCTTTTCAGTTTATTTAGGGATGATTTACCTGAAGAGCTAAGTTAGCACAAAATTGGCTGCGTCCTGAGGGCAATGAGATTGTCAACCATACAATCTACTATGCTGATGGCAGAGTTGGTTTGCCAATCGCTGAGTGATTTGTAGTGCCCTGTTGATGAGTGCTGTAAATACATGAACTCTGTGCAATCAAATGGTAATGCTGAAAACCATTTAATTAGTAAATGTAATGTTTTCACCAATCGAGCGCGCGTATGTATACTGTGATGAATTCAACAGCTGCCTAAGCAATTTAGATAGTTTTAGATTCTTGTAAGAACAATGAACTGCCGCAGACTCCTGTTGACATTTATGGTACTGCAATTGAGAACGAAAATGAAATTAAGTGTCTGGGTTTCACTCTCACCCCATAATTTAAAAGCAGAATAGCAATGATGACAATCCTATTGCAAACTTGTGCAGGGGTTTGTCCGTTAGAGCAAATATGTTACTAAGAAATTTCTCAAAATGCAAGTAGATGTGAAAGGCCTTCTTCCAAGATCTGTAGCAATATTATTTCCAAATTTTATGGTCAGCTTAATAAAGCATTTATTTCGCGAAATCTTTCTGTACAGATTTATCTTTAAATATATGTACATATACATATCTGGGGATCTGTTTCGCCATTATCATTATTAATATAGTTCAACTCAATTCCTTGAATACTAAAGCTAATTAAAGTACATTTGTCTAAACCTGTAAGGCAATATTAATTATCGGGCCAAAAAGGCTACCTCTACTTGGCTTTTACTTGATTTTAAATGACACATTTATATTTTACTTGTTTTTAAAAGAAACATTTATATTTTACTTATTTTTAAATGGCACATTTACATTTTACTTGTTTTTAAATGACACATTTATATTTTAGTGGGTTCTTTGTAATGCTCCACCTTTTCCGAGAAAAAAAGAAAGAAAGAAAGAAGAAAAGAAAGATTAAAAAAAAAGGATACTCACTCTTAAATACCGAGCCCTATTCATACTTTTCCGGATCAGATTTAGAAGGAATACCTTTTTATGATCACTTTGGCAACATCATATGTAAATGATTTTTACAACTGAAGCCTTTCGTCCTCTCTTTTTGCCCGTCGCGACACTGCACTTGCTCACAAATCTCGCCAAAGGACGTATCATAAACGTTAACACGGAAACTAATGTCCAGTAAATCCTCGCAGGATTGGACCATTTAATAGAGAAAAGAAGACCAGGCGAGGTTAGCGCAATTAGACCTGTCTGGGAGATATAAAAAAACGAGTAAAAAATGCTCCGAAAGTTTCTTCGGTGCAATCGAGTTTTCTTTATGAAACTCTCAGCCGCGGTCCATGAAATTTTAAGAAGTACTTAGGCTAGAGGGTTGCAATTTGGTATGTTTGATGATTGGAGGGTGGATGATCAACATACCAATTTGCAGTCCTCTAGCCTAAGGAATTTTTAAGATCTGAGGGCGGATAGAAAAAGTGCGGACGGACGGACAATTAGTCATCTCCATAGGTTTCTTTTAAAGAAAACTACAGTAGCGAAAATGAGTGTCTAATACTAAGCTAGGAATGAAGTTTTAGAAAGGAGAAAACAAACAAAAAGTGATTTTGCCCTACAGGGTTTCAAGACAGTATTTTTCAGAAACCATACGGACCTAACGAAAAAAAAAAAAAAAAAAAATTAAAAGAAATCCTTTTATAGATCCGCAGTAGATCTTGCCATCGGAAGTCCACGATTTATTCACGTCAGATTAGCCAGAGAAATCTCAAGTTTCATTTCTCCTGTACCAGACGGTGATCGACCTTTCGTTATTTCTTATTTATCCGTAGATGCCCGAGTTCTCTCTCTCTCTCTCTCTCTCTCTTCTTCTTCTTCTACTAGATTTAGGAAGAACTCATTATGGCTTCTCTAGCCTTCAAGTTCCCACAAGCAAATATGTTCCCGTCCTAAAAAAAAAAAGAACAAAGAAAAAAAAAAGAGAAAAACAGAAACTCGTGGAGGTTGGAAAACCAGCGATTACACGAAACTAGAAAACGATTGTTCTTGTAGGATCAACATCAAGGAAAAAATTGAATCCTTTACATCCAGATGGAATTCTTTCTTTACATTCAGACAGAATTCTGTCTGTTTATTGAAATGAAACCATCTTTTCTATTAACTTTTTAATCTTTTGGTAATTAGATTTCACTGCGTTTTTAACAAAAATACTGTGCGAATAATGAAAGCGTAAAGCCTAAGTTTGTGGTCTGAAATATATCCATTGCCACGGACGTATACTATATACTGAAATTAATTTTTCATAAATTTCCTTTCTTTCTGTGAGAGGAAGTAACTCTTTGGATCATAATTTAATTCTGTATACAGGCATTTTATTACAAAAAGTATGGGATCTTTCCTAGATAGTGACCCTAATGGTTTTCGAGGGTTGTTATTTAGGAATATTATTTCTTGAGGCTCGATCTTATCTTTACGATAGTTACATTCTTTTGTTTATGTTTCTACGGTCCTCCCCAACCGTCTTGTACTAAACACACCGCAAAGGTGGATACATACCGGGTGCTATATTAGATTCACATCAACCGTGCAACTGATGTCTAAGCTTGTCCCTTACGACATTCCTGATTGGCTGTTGATAAGCCAATCACAAGGCATGAAAATCTCAGTCTCTCTCGAGAGTTCCCATGGGTAGGATCTATGTTCCATTTCTCCTGAGGGATGCGTCTTTCAAAAGTATCCCTCAGGAGAGGTGGATCATAGATCGTGCGTATGTGAACCCTCGAGCGAGACGAGAGTTTCCAGCCCTGTGATTAGCTTATCAACAGCCAATCAGGAGCGTCGTAAGGGACTGGCCTAGACATCAGTTGGACGGTTGATGTGAATCTACTATAGCTCAAAGGATTACTAGTGACGTGAAATGACCGCACTGTCACAATATCACAAAACCTCGCGATATAAACGGGCGATTCACTTTAATGTTCGAGATTGTGAAACTTGATGGTCGTAAATATTTTTATATGACCGAGGGATCGTTTCGCGATCAATACCATCCCCCCTCATGTCCATTGGTTACCAATGCTTACTATGAATTTATTTCTAACAGGATTTTGTGCCGTTTTTAGATACACACACACACACACACACACACACACATATATACATATATATATATATATATATATATATATATATATTATATATATATATATGTGTGTGTGTGTGTGTGTGTGTGTGTGTGTGTGTGTGTGAATTTTTATCACATCACCGTGATTCATATACATGCATTAAACTACAAATGTCCTTTAATATCCAATTCGCTCTACCTTGGAATTAATGTATTTTCATATATGTTAAAGGAAAGGGAATTTTTTTAATTGATAATAATTCCATCCATTCGTGGGGGGCTAGTTCAAACTGACGAGCGGACGAAATTATTTTCAACTAAAAAATTCCCTTTCGGTTAACTTATATGAAAATATAATTAGTGCGAATTGGATATTAAAGGACATTTGTAGCTTAATGCATATATATATATATATATATATATATATATATATATATATATATATATATATATATATATATTATATATATATATGTTTGTGTGTGTAAGAGTATCCGAGTTAATATACTATTTATGTCGGGTGCACTGACGTACTTGTCAATGAACTTCACGTTATCTTACCATTATTAAAATGACCATCAAGAAAATAGAGTATGTATTAACTAAGAAAGAAAACAGTTTCAACATCATTATTATTGGCTCGCATTTACTGATTTATGAAAACCCAAGGTGAAGAAATAGAATATGCGACGATAGTTTTTTTTTTTCATTCATTCCTATAATCGTTTATTTAGAAATAGTGTTGTTAACAGCAACCTGAACAAGATGAAGCGCCTCAGTGGCGTGCTCGGTATGGTGTTGGCGCGCCACCTTGGTGGCCGCGAGTTCGATTTTCGGACATTCCACTGAGGGGTGAGATATGTGTATTTATGGTGATAGAAGTTCACTCTCGACGTGGTTCGGAAGTCACATAAAGCCGTTGGTCCCGTTGCTGAATAACCACTAGTTCCATGCAACGTAAAAACGCCATACAAACAAACAAACTGAACAAGATGAGGTTTGATACAAGACAGGACCTACTCAGAGAGAGAGAGAGAGAGAGAGAAAGAGGAGCCCTATAAACCAGAAGGAGAGTTAGGATGCTGCTTCCGGAACGGGTTCATTCAGGATGACATGATTGTGCTGTGTTGCAACGTTACCGTAACACTTCTCATTCAGCAAGGAAATGATCATATTATGCAATGGGCCCAGAGGGGGAAGGGAGGATACGGTGGAGGGTGGACCCCTGGAAGTAGATATGGCTGGAGTTGTTTTTGCTGCTTGTATTTTGGGCAGAAAATAGGATTATTGACATGCAATGTACATTATTGTCGGCCAGCTTCTTTCGCATACTCTGAATTTCATTTTATTAGATTTAAATGAGTTTTTAATGCTTTTACTTCAAGTTCCTAATTCTGTCTTTTGTGTGTGTATGTATGTGAATAGGAATGTATTCGTTTGTTTGGATATACGCAGTATACATGCTTCATATATTTCATCGTAGTGGCGTCAATAACCATTAGCAGTTGCGACGCCAGATAAATGAAACGAGCAGATAACTGCATCATATGTTAATTCAGGAAGACAATTGTATTATTTGCCAGTTTTATCAGCATTAAAAAAAACAGCACAAATTCTAAATAAACTATATACGTATCGAAATAGATTATAATCCATCAACAAAATTGCCAGGCTTTACGTCATTGATATTGTTTGACATTATACGGCTTACAATTGTAAGCTTGTATACTTTGATCATTTCGAGGAAAAAGACAAAGCGATTTTGAAAAAGTATGACGTCCACCTTATGTATTAATTTTATAAATTTATCTTCAACTCTCATTCTCCAGATAGACTTTGGATTATTTCAGGTGCCCTTGATGTATTAACTGAACATGAAAAGACTTTGTTTCGTCTCGGATGTGCAGAGGAATACTGAAACCTGAAGATAACAGAGGCAGTACCTGTACCGATCTTATAACTATAGTAGATTCACATCAACAGTGCATGTGATGTCGAGGCCAGTCCCTTACGACGCTCCTGATTGGCTGTTGATAAGCCAATGACAGGGCTGGAAACTCTCAGTCTTTCTCGAGAGTTCACATAGGCAGGATGTATGTTTCACCTCTCCTGAGGGATATGTCTTTCAAAAGTATTCCTCAGGAGAGGTGGAACATACTTCCTGCCTATGTGAACTTTCGAGAGAGATAGAGTTTCCAGCACTGTGATTGGCTTATCAACAGCCGATCAGGAGCGTCGTGAGGGACTGGCCAAGACATCACATGCACGGTTGATATGAATCTACTATAGTCTTCACTGCCGAGTAATCAGGTAAATCAGATTGGCTTTTCAACTGAGCTTGCAATCATGAATACTTTTTTTAGTTAATTAAATGATTACTGTACAGCTGGCTAACTGTGATTACTGTATGGTGCAAAAATCAGTCAATCTCTTTATTATTTATTATCTATTATACTTGCGTTAATTTACAATTTAAAATTATATCCACAAAAAAAACGCCCCTTCTCTTGGTACTATTAATTTTTTTTACAACTTCTTCCAAAAACCTGTTATTCTATATTATTTAACTAAGTGACAACGACGGCGTCGATAACCACGTCGTTGCGACGTCAGTAAGAACTCACCAATCAATCGGTCGATTAGGTGACAACGCAAACTAATAAACGTCAAGTGATTTGACTGACATACATTATTTCTCTTGGAATGCTAAGTAATTTGGAAGCTCTTATACTCCTAGTGGGAGTGATAACTTCCTTAGTTGGAATTTGGGCTGATAACATCAGCTACCTGCTGAAAAGGACTTTTAGTATCGTTAGCTATTATAGAACGAATTGTCTCTGGCTATAAACAGCCATCTCATATATAAAAAAAAATTGTCTCTGGCTATAAACACCCATCTCATATATAAAAAAAAATTGTCTCTGGCTATAAACACCCATCTCATATATAAAAAAAATTGTCTCTGGCTATAAACACCCATCTCATATATAAAAAAAAATTGTCTCTGGCTATAAACAGCCATCTCATAAAAACAATTGTCTTTGGCTATAAACAGCCATCTCATATATTAATACAATTGTCTCTGGCTATAAACAGCCATCTCATCTATAAAACAATTGTCTTTGGCTATACACAGCCATCTCATATATAAAAATAATTGTCTCTGGCTATAAACAACCATCTCATATATAAAAATAATTGTCATTGGCTATAAACAGCCATCTCATAAAAACAATTGTCTCTGGCTATAAACAGCCATCTCATATATTAAAATAATTACCTCTGGCTATAAACAGACATCGCATATATAAAACAATTATCTCTGGCTATAAACTGCCATCTCATATATAAAAACAATTGTCTCTGGCTATAAACAGCCATCTCGTGTATAAAACAAATTGCCTCTGGCTATAAACAGCCATCTCATATATAAAACAATTGTCTCTCGCTATAACAGCCATCTCATATATAAAAACAATTGTCTTTGGCTATAAACAGACATTTCATATTTAAAAACAATTGTCCCAGGCTATAAACAGCCATCTCATATATAAAAACAATTGTCTCTGGCTATAAACAGCCATCTCATATATAAAAACAATTGTCTCTGGCTATAAACAGCCATCTCATAAAAACAATTATCTCTGGCTATATACAGCCATCTCATATATAAAACACTTGTTTCTGGCTATAAACAGCCATCTCATATCTAAAAACAATAGCCTCTGGCTATAAACAGCCATTTAATATATAAAACAATTGTCTTTTGCTATAACAGCCATCTCATTTATAAAAACAATTGTCTCTGGCTATAAACAGTCATCCCATGTATAAAAAAATAAAAAATAATGTCATCTAGCTTATAAAACAAGCCATCTCGTGCTGATAAAAATAAAATTGTCTGCTGGTTCATAAAACCAAGCCGCATCCACATATATTAAAACAATTGTCCCTGGCTACTCTAAAAACAGCCATTCTTCATATATAAAACAATAGTCTTTGGCTATAAACAGCCATCTCACATATAAAAACAATTGTCTCTGGCTATAAACAGCCATCTCATATATAAAAATAATTGTCTCTGGCTTTAAACAGCCATCTCTTATATAAAACACTTCTCTCTGGCTATAAACAACCATCTCATAAAAACAATTGTCTCTGGCTATAAACAGCCATCTCATATATTAAAACAAATGTCTCTGGCTAAAAACAGCCATCTTATCTATAAAACAATTGTCTCTGGCTATAAACAGCCATCTCATATATAAAAACAATTTTCTCTGGCTATAAACAGCCATCTCATATATAAAAATAATTGCCTCTGGCTATAAACAGCCATCTCATAAAAACAATTGTCTCTGGCTATAAACAGCCATCTCATATATTAAAATAATTGTCTCTGGCTATAAACAGCCATCTCATATATAATACAATTGTTTTTTGCTATAAACAGCCATCTCATATATAAAAACAATTGTCCCTGGCTATAAACAGCCATCTCATATATAAAAACAATTGTCTCTGGCTATAAACAGCCATCTCATATATTAAAATAATTGCCTCTGGCCATAAACAGCCATCTCATATACAAAAACAATTGTCTCTGGCTATAAACAGCCATCTCATAAAAACAATTGTTTCTGGCTATAAACAGCCATCTCATATATTAAAACAAGTGTCTCTGGCCACAAACTGCCATTTCATCTATAAAACAATTGTCTTTAGCTATAAACAGCCATCTCATATATAAAAGCAATTGGCTTTGGCTATAAACAGCCATCTCATATATAAAAATAATTGTCTCTGGCTATAAACAGCCATCTCATAAAAACAATTGTCTCTGGCTATAAACAGCCATCTCATATATCAAAATAATTGCCTCTGGCTATAAACAGCCATCTCATATATAAAACAATTGTCTTTTGCTATAAACAGCCATCTCATATATAAAAACAATTGTCCCTGGCTATAAACAGCCATCTCATATATAAAAACAATTGTCTCTGGCTATAAACAGCCATCTCATGTATAAAACAAATTGTGTCTGGCTATAAACAGCCATCTCATATATAAAACAATTGTCTCTCGCTATAACAGCAATCTCATACATAAAATAATTGTCTTTGGCTATAAACAGCCATCTCATATTTAAAAACAATTGTCCCTGGCTATAAACAGCCATCTCATATATATAAACAATTATCTCAGGCTATAAACAGCCATCTCATATATAAAAACAATTGTCTCTGGCTATGAACAGTCATCTCATATATAAAACACTTGTCTCTGGCTATAAACTGCCATCCCATATATAAAAACAATAGTCTATGGCTGTAAACAGCCATTTCATATATAAAACAATTGTCTTTGGCTATAAACAGCCATCTCATATATAAAACAATTGTCTCTGGCTATAAACAGCCATCTCATATATAAAACCAATAGCTCTGGCTATAAACAGCCATTTAATATATAAAACAATTGTTCTTTGCTATAATGCCAACCTGCATTTATAGGAAAACAATGTCTCTGGCTATAAGCAGTCATCCCATGTATAAAAACAATTGTCTCTGGCTATAAACAGCCATCTCATGTATAAAACAATTGTCTCTGGCTATAAACAGCCATCTCATATATAAAAACAATTGTCTCTGGCTATAAACAGCCATCTCATATATAAAACAATTGTCTTTGGCTATAAACAGCCATACATATATAAAAACAATTGTCTCTGGCTATAAACAGCCATCTCATATATAAAACAATAGTCTTTGGCTATAAACAGCCAACTCACATATAAAAACAATTGTCTCTGGCTATAAACAGCCATCTCATATATAAAACACTTCTCTCTGGCTATAAACCAATCTCATACATGTCTCGGCTATAAACACCATTCATATATAAAAACAATTGTCTCTGGCTATAAACAGCCATCTCATATAAACACTCTCTGCTAAAACAACCATCCAAAAATAAAAACAATTGTCTCTGGTATAAACGCCATCATATATAAAAAAAACAATTGTCTCTGGCTATAAACAGCTATCTCATTTATAAAACACTTGTCTTTGGCTATAAACAGCCATCTCATATATATAAGCAATTGTCTTTGGCTATAAACAGCCATCGCATGTATAAAAACAATTGTCTCAGGCTATAAACAGCCATCTCATATATAAAAACAATTGTCTCTGGCTATAAACAGCCATCTTATATATAAGAAAATTGTCTTTTAATATAAACAGCAATCTCATATATAAAAACAATTGTCTCTGGCTATAAACAGCCATCTTATACATAAAAAAATTGTCTTTTAATATAAACAGCCATCTCATGTTAAATAAAAAACCAATTGTCTCTGGAATATCAGCCATCTCATATATAAAAACAATTGTCTCTGGCTATGAACAGCCATCTTATATATAAAAAAATTGTCTTTTAATATAAACAGCCATCTCATATATAAAAACAATTGTCTCTGGCTATGAAAAACAGCCATCTTATATATAAAAAAATTGTCTTTTAATATAAACAGCCATCTCATGTATAAAAACAATTGTCTCTGGATAAAAAAATTCAACCAGCCTCATATATAACAAATTGTCTCTGGCTATAAACAGCCTTCTCATGTATAAAAACAATTGTCTTTGGCTATAAACAGCCATCTCATATATAAAACAATAGTCTCTGGCTATAAACAGTCATAACAGCTATCTCATATAAAAAACAATTGTCTCTGGCTATAAACAGTCATCTCATATATAAAAACAATTGTCTCTGGCTATAAACAGCCATCTCATAAGTAAACACAATTGTCTTTGGCTATAAACAGCCATCTCATATATAAAAACAATTACCCCTCGCTATAAACAGCCATCTCATATATAAAAACAATTGCCTCTGGCTATAAACATCCATCTCATAAGTAAACACAATTCTCTTTAGCTATAAACAGCCATCTCATATATAAAACAATTGTGTTTTGCTATAAACAGCCATCTCATATATAAAAACAATTGTCTCTAGCTATAAATAGCCATCTCAAATATAAAAAAAACAATTGTCTCTGCTATAAAAACAATTGTCTTTGGCTATAAACAGCCATATCATGAATAAAATCAATAATTTTGGCTATAAACAGCCATCTCATATATAAAAGCAATTGGCTTTGGCTATAAACAGCCAACTCATATGATAACGGAATTGCCATCATATTCGTATGGCCAAAATCTGTACCCTCCAACAGCGAAAAACAAACCCAGCTGACTTCGCCCAACAATTCATAACCAACAACCACGCCTAAATAATCTTTCTGAATTACCGAGCTGCTTCGCATCTACGATAACCTCGTTAAAAAGTTTCTGCCTTGTGAATTCTATGACTTCAGAGCGAGGTGGCCGTGGCAGCTCCGAGGCTCGTTAGCCCGGTAAACAAAACTGATGAAATTACTAAAAGCCGAATGTCGAGAGGGGCGCGAAATGAAAGTGACGAATTCCGACGGAATGGACGTCGCTTCCGTCGCTGGACTGGAAGGGTTCGCAAACACCTTGCGCGAAAATGAGCAGTTAATTAAAGGACGCTTCGGAAACGAACTTCTGTATCACTAGGCACTAAAATGGTTTTGTTAAAACGTTATCCTGTGGAGTGAAATAAATTGAATATAGAATTTAGGCCAAGGGCATTCAGCGCTGAAACGGAAATTGACAGTAAAAGATTCGAAAGGTGTAACAGGAGGAAGACCTCGCAGTTGCACTATGAATCAATTGTTAGCAAAGGATGGAAAGTAAGATGGAAGACAGAGAATATGAAAGGAGATACAGTAGAAGAAACGAAAGGGATTGCAGCTAGGGGTCGAAGGCACGCTACAAATAACCTTATGTAATGCCTACAGTGCACCTCACAAGGTGCACTGACGGCACTACCACCCTACTGGGAATATCATCGTAACAGATATTCAAAATGAAGAAATAAAAAACACGTCCCTTCAAATATGAAAATCAAAACATAACTCAATTATTAGTAAACTATGATTCGACGTCTCTCACAAGGTGAGAAACTTTTAAAAGAATTTAAAAACGATTAATAAAACTGTTGCTAAAGATATTCCATGACATCATATTTTAACCTAATGTTCAGATAACTCTTTATCAAAGTCATTTATCGTTCCCTCTTACACCTAGCTTCGCGCTCGGCTACCAATCCGGTCGTCCGAAGTTCGATTCTCGGCTCAGCCAAAGCGGAACCAGAGGAATTTATTTCTTGTGATAGGAAATTCATTTCTCGATATAATGTGGTTCGGATCCCACAATAAGCTGTAGGTCCCTTTGCTAGGTGACCAATTGGTTCCTAGCCACGTAAAAATATCTAATTGCTCGGGCCAACCCTAGGGGAGCTGTTAATCAGCTCAGTGGTTTGGTTAAACTAAGATATAGTTAAAAAAAATTTTCCCCTCGTACACAAGGTCTGACACGCGTACTGCAATAATTAATCAGTTTAGATACATGTCTGATTTATGTATGGCATCGCCTATCCTGATATTGAACATTGAATGATTTTGCAACATCACCAAAACCCAATGAATTTTGGTGATCTAGAACGAAAGACGACCTGACCTACTTGCTCTTTTTTCGGTCCAGCTTCGAAACATGCAAAATGAAACGAGCATCGCCAGATATTCGGCAATATGCATATTGTTCATCATAGATTACCAATAAAACAAACACCATGGCAGATCCATGTTTTGTATTTCATATGAGAACTGTATTTTTGATATACTGAAACCTTGTCTCTATCAAACCTCTGCGCTAGGTCATGGAATTTACATTTTAAATGTAATTAACATAGATCAACAGACTTGGCCCATGGTTAACCGTGGGCTGATGGTTTTTATATTTAATTATTTTGGCCTCACTATAACAACAATTGAAAAACCCAAGAGCCTGGCGATTTTTCTTCATATGCCAAATAATACAAGTTACTTGAAGGAGAACTTAGCTAGGTCCTTAACCAGTAATTTTCTGAGAAGTACTTACTTCATGGTCAGCTGGTATGGTGGCTAGCGTTGCGGCATGCGGCTCAGACGTCGTGGGTTTGCGTCTCTCCTGGGATGATGCCTTCGCTGACCACGGCAGTAATTAAAAACCTGGTAATCAGACGAAAGTGGTGGCCACAACTGTTGTTAAATCAATAAAAGAATGTATATATATATATATATATATTTATATATATATATATAATATATATACATATATATATAATATATATAATATATATATATATATATATATATATATGTATATGTATGTGGCGGCCACAACTGTTGCTAAAAACAATAAAAGAATATATATATATATATATATATATATATATATATATACACACACATATGTATATATATATATATATATATATATATATATATATATATATATACGCTATATTACCAGCGAAGGGCTTCGCCCCCCCCACTAGCTTTAATATTTGGTATGCGTTTTAGCCATAGCGTTAGGCGAACTAGTAACCCTCAGTCTCTTCTCTGTCACTCTCTCTCTCTCTCTCTCTCTATTCCATCAGGTCATTAAATTAGAGTCGGAGTTACAAAAATACATACGTTTATTCAAAGTAAAGTATTAGTTGAATAGTTCAAGTTCTTACAAGATAATTAATGGAATGATAATAGTTCAAGTCTCACAGACAACTAACTCAGATAACCCCCCGGTATTCATACAGTCTAAATCAGTAATTAGTCACACCAATTATCTCTTCTCCAAAACACAGTCCCCTCACTAGGACACTTGGTCCCCTTACTAGAACCGCCAGTTTAAAAGACAGGAGAATACACTAGTGAGTACACACAATTGTAAAGACAAAGTCAGATGATTAAATGAAATGGAACATCTTTACAAGATATCAAAACAAGCCATCCCTTTGGCTAAATCATGATAACTCACCCATTGCAGCCTGGAACGTCAACACTTTAACAAATATAACTTTCGCAGAGCTATCCTACCATTCTGCCTTTTCTCCCGTAGCTGTCTCCCTAATTCTTGGCTAAACGAAGCCATTAAGAATGGACATAGTTCGTACACGTACACACGAATTCACACTCATCACCAACGCCCCAATTAACTGGTCACAGCCAGTTTTCAAAGGCACCTTGAACAAGCCCTCACGAACTCACATACCCACAGAACGAACATTGACCTGCTTAAGTAAGCATCTTAGTATCACACCATCCTAGAAAAGATTTCTCAGCTTTCTCCAGGTTGTCGCTCGGACTCTGTCTCCATGGGAAGTTAAAAATGATCAGTCTGCACATCACATTGTAATGGTACATTGAACATATTATTAATCATAGCCCTCTGTAACATATATATAGATATATACATATATATATATATATATATATATATATATATATATATATATATATATATATATATATATTATATATTGCTACTTTCAAAATACATATATCCCCTCTTTGACTGTATAAAATGTTATGTATAAAATTGTGCAACTTTTTCAGATTCCTAGCTAGCTTAGAGTTGTAGGATGTTTAAAATGTGTTCTGATTTCGCATAACAATTTTGTAAAAGAATATATAACGTACAATGTAAAGAAAGAGAGAGATTATCTTTCTCTATTCGGATCTAGAGTTGTTACCATAATCTGTCAACACGTTTGATTAAAGAGATCTCGAGGTCTCATTTGTGTTTGGGAATTCTGTCACATGCAAATTTCAGTTTGTCTGTGTTACGACCCTTGTTGGGCCGTGGTGCAGGTTTGTCTGCACTAAAGGATGTACACTCAGTGTTGTTACAGAGTATCCAGCAAAAGATGGTCAATGGAGACGAAAACACTCAGGAAAACTCAACAATATTTATTAACAAACAAAAATAATCAAAGCCAACCTTGTGACTGCCAAGGACAAACTCTAGTCGTTAAATAATCCCTTGGGATTCCTAACTTTTAAAAACTAAGCCCTAAACAGAGATAATAGAAAGAAACACATGAATGCAAATACATCAAAATATACAATATAACTGGCCAGATCAAAATGAATAAAATAACCAATACCTATAACTAAATAGGATGGGAAGGAAGGCGAAGAGTAACAGGGAGAAAACACTTAATCTCCTACCTATGTTTATAATCTAAATTTATTATATAAACAAATATAAAAGCCACGAGGCTGTTAACATCATAAGAATTCATAATTATAACCAAACAAACAAAAGGGGCAACAAATTCCAACTGTCTCAACAGTTCATTATAAGATATAACTATATATATAATAAATAATAAAAAAAAATATCTCCTCACACTCAGAAGGGGAGTCCGTGATCCAAGACTAATAATAAATGTCTTGCCTTACAGTAGGCCGTGATCCCAATAATTCCAGAACTCTGCTAACAGGGGAGTACAGAAGCACCAGGAAGGAGGAGTCGAGAGGTCCTGCACGACCATACAAAAAGGAACGCTTACCTGGGATCTGTCTCCCTACTTGACTTCTGACGGGCATCAAGGCCCCCACAGCTGCAATAAGTTCCAAGGCGTCCTGGAAAAGCAAATGCTTCTAACACCTCAGGAAAAATCTTCCACTGAGGTGGCAGCAAGATAAGGCCGCAGGTGGCACAAATCACCTGCAATACAAGCAGGATGCAACACTGCAGGTGGCCAGAAGCGTACCTGCGAAGGACAGCACTCAAAATACGTCGAATACAGCGTACACAACACCGCAGGTGGCCAGATGTGTACCTGCGAAGGACGGCTCAAAATACTCCCAAAAGCGTTGATAAAATATTGTAAGTGCGGCAGCTGCAGATCAAAAAAAGGACAGCCTCTGTAGAAAGCCCGAACTGTCTGCCCAAACACTCTCTCTGTCTCTTCTCACCTCCCTCACCGAGGACTCCTGTTATGTACCCAAACGTAAACAAAAAAGATATGAGTGTTAAAAGGGAAATTCAAAAACTTTAATGAGCGGGGAGGAGGCGCAAAATCACCACACTACAACTTAACTTTCGTAATATACACAATACAAATTTCCTTAAAAATAAATACTTAAATACTAAATGCTTTAATATTTAAATGTTAACAAAATCACAAGGTACACTAAAAACTGAAAAATTACGTTAACATCTGATAGTCTGTAAAGTCGCATCACATTAGAAGCTTCTAGAGCCATTACATCATCTTTCACATGCTCAGAACGTTTTGAACCCGTTAGGCTCTTGAAGTACCCATACAAGGAAAGCAGAATTCATTCCGGCTTAGATCCTCAAAGCGTTTACATCTCCCTCTCTCTCTCTCTCTCTCTCTCTCTCTCTCTCCATCGCACGGCACTTTTGATTTCAAAGTAACGTAACGATTTCATACTTACTGAATGGTCACTCGTAACTTGTAGACTTCAGATTTGATATTTCTTAGAGTTTATTTAGTATTATTTAGTGTTTTTGTGGAATCTGAACAAACATTATATTTGTGTGTAACGGCGCCTGTTTTTGTGAGTGTGAAACAAGCTGCAGCAAAGAAAGAAAGAAATTGGTATACCAAGAAGGTAAAGTGTGTTATATTTTTATTAGTTGCAACTAATATCTATTGGTGACGATGGTTTAGAGAACTGATAACTAATAGTTACAGTGGTTTGAGAGAAACTATTTACATTTTTACACATTGCAAATTTTTGTATTTTGTGTTTGTTTCATTTGAAGTGATTTTTATGTTTTCTGCATTTATCCATTTTCTTATTGAAGTATGTCTTTTTATTTTGTATTCTGTGTGATTAATACTCTTTGCAATTTTGGTATTTTCCACATTTTTCTGTCTTCATTTGCATTCACAATTTAATTAACTTAGTTATTTTCATTAATTAATCGATGCCCATTTAATTGAATTTAACACTTGTGAATTAATTTGCATTTAATTAGAATTCTTTTCAAGTTTTATTGTTGTTTAGCACTTGTGAATAAATTTCCAAATTTCAAATATTACCTAACACTTTTGAATTTTGATTGAATTAATTTTCTTGAATTTTGTGTTAGATTAATTTTTTATTTAATTTTACTTAATTGATTCAAGAATTAATTAAACTTTACTTTGTTTTCAAGTAATAGTAATTTTCCCTGATATTGTGAATTTCACTTATAAATTTTGAATTGGATAATAAATTTTTGTATTTAAAATTTTTATAAGTATTTCATTTCTCACCAGTATATTTGCATTTATTTATGATTTTATTGATGTTAGGTAGAAACATAGAGTGGTAATTGATCTGTTTTCCTTCAATTTATATGAAGTGATTTAGAACCAGGGAAGTACTTAGACTTCTGAAATCAGGGAAATACTTAGACTTTTAAAGTTGTTGATGGAGTGATGCCCTTTGATTAATTTAATTACTTACAAGATTACTTCACACCTGTTTTGATGAACTTAGTCTGATTTTCTGCAATACTGGTAAGTTGTTAAGGGATCACTGTTGCCTTTAGAGCATTCAGTCGTTTAGTACCTGTGATGAGGGTTCAGGTGTCTGGCTGTTGTGAGGTAACGATTAATGAATGGTAAGTGTAGTAACTAGATCTTTGGCTACTTTCCCCCCAAGTATTAATGGTGCCCAGAGACCCGGGAAAACAGATTTCATTATCACTCTAGTATATACTGGTGGTGTTAGGGATATATTTTGTTAGTAGAGTGACCATATAATTTTTGTTTTGCATTTATTGTATTGAATTGTAAGTTGATAACTTAGAGAAAATGGCTCAGTTCAACGTTCAGGAATTTTTAGCAGCCCCTTCCATCCAAGTGTTATCTGAAACCACTCTGACTAAGGCACAGTGGAGCGCTTTAGCAGTGGCCTGTGGTGGTTATGTGTGTACTAGTATGGTAAAGGCACAAATAAGATGTAGTGCTATGGAATCATTGATAAGCTCTGGTAGAATAACTGATGAAGATGAGTTAGAATTGGCTCAAGAGTTGTTGAATGTAGCACGTGCTGATCTTATGAATAAGCAAGCAGAAAAGAAAGAGAAAAGTGATGCAGAGTTAGAGCTTAGACGCATTGAAGCAGAAGAGAATTTAATTAAGCTAAAAATGCAGGCTTAAAGAGAGAGAATGCAAGCTGAAAGAGAAAGAATAGACAGGGAAAAACAAGAAAGAAGAGAAAGAGAAGAAGAAAAAGCAGCAGAAGAGGGAAGAGAAAGAGTAAGGTTTGAAAGGGAGATGGAATTGATAAGAGCTAGATCCACAATACCTGTGACACCCTCTAACCCTAACCAAGGTAATCAAGACCTTTTATTTGATGTAGTGAGAGTACAGAAGTTAATCCCTAAGTTTACTGAAGAAGCTTCAGATGAGTTTTTTGATCACTTTGAGAAAGTGGCTTCAGGTATGGGATGGACAGAAGATAAATGGTCAGTTTTGCTACAAAGTGTCTTAATTGGTAAAGGGAGAAGTGCTTATCTAGCCTTAACAGCTGATCAGTGTAAAGACTTCAAGTTACCTAACGCAGTGTCCTACAAATTTACCAGATGAACCCAGAGTACTACAATGAAAGTTTCAGAAATTTAAGGAAAGATGAGAGGGGAACATTCTTAGATTATGCTTATAAAGTAAGAAGGTGTTTTAAACGTTGGGTAGAAGCTCCTAAAGTTAAAACTTTTGATGAGTTAGAAGAATTACTTGTTCTTGAACAGTAGTTTAAGGGAATTCCTGAACATGTAAGAGCCTATTTGAGAGAGAGAGAGGCGAAGAAATTTGACAAAGCTGTTACACTGAGTGAAGATTAAAATATAATTAGTAGTAAACGCAATTAAAATGTCAAGTACCAGAGTCAGCAATGTCCAGGTTTTAAGTCTTATCCAAATAACAGGAACAAATTTAATGGGAAACCTAAAAGTGATACTACCAAGAGTATACAAGGTAATATACCTCAGCAGACTTATGTTTCAAGTGTGGAAGAGTAGGACACTTCAGTCAAGAGTGTTACCGGAATCAACAGCAGTCAAAGCCAGTTGGTCAAGTTGTGAAAGGTGACCAGGTGAAACAAACTATGAAGAGCAGTGTGGGAAAGAATCAGACTCCAGAGGAGAATGAAACTAAATAAGCTGAATGTTTAGCAACCAGTGGAAATGCTACCTCAAGCAGTGAATGGCTTAACAGTGTGGAGGCTTTTAAGCCATATATCCACGAGGGTATGCTGTCAACTCAAGAAGGAAGTGTGCAGGTACCAGTCAAGATATTACGTGATACAGGGAGTAACCAGTTGTTGATCGAGAAGAGATGCAACAAACTCCTACCTGTTATTATCTGAAGGAAGGTTTGCTGATGAGGAAGTATAGACCTACAGATATACCAGGAGATGCTGTATGGGGGCGAATATCATCAAATTTTGATTCCATATCCATTGAGGTAGCAAGTGGTAGCAGTAGCTCATGAGTCTGGACATATGGGAATCAGGAAGACTGTGGAGAAGATCATGAAATATTTTTTCTGGCCTGGACTTCACAAAGATGTTAGCCGGTTTTGCCGTGAGTGTCATACCTGCCAGATAGCTGGAAAACCGAATGAAACCATCAAGAAAGCTCCCCTACAACTTATAGAAGTTAGAGGAGAACCCTTTAGCAAAGTGATTATAGATATGGTTGGACCGCTGCCAAAGACAAAGAAGGGAAATGCGTATTTGTTAACATTAATGTGTCCTGTGACAAGATATCCAGAGGCCATCCCTGTTAGAAACATATCTGCCAAGATAGTTGCTGAAAAACTTGTGGAGTTTTTCTCAAAGTTTCGTATACCAGAAATAGTACAAAGTGACAGAGGAACAAACTTTACTTCAAAGTTATTCCAGGATGTGATGAATTTGTTAGGAGTGAAACAACAGTTATCCACCGCTTATCATCCAGAGACTCAAGGTGCCTTAGAAAGGTTCCACCAAACATTGAAAAGTATGCTGACAAAGTATTGTTCTGAGTCAGGAAGAGAATGGGATGTTGGTTTGCCATTAATGTTGTTTGAAGTTAGGAGTGCTTATCAAGAAAGTATGGGATGTTCACCTAATGAAATGATTTTTGGAAGAGAACTAAGAGGACCGTCGAAGATTCTTGCAGAAAATTGGGAAGAAAACAAAGAGGAAAGCCAAGGTGAATATGTAAAGAACTTAAGGAAAAGGTTGAAAGAGATTAGAAAATTCTCTTTAGAAAACTTGAAAGTGAGTCAAGAGAAAATGGAAAGGAGATATGATGCTAAGACTAAGCTAAGAAGTTTTAGTGTTGGTCAACAAGTGTTATGTGCTCTTACATGTCAAGAGATTTCCCCTCACTAATAAGTTTCAAGGTCCTTACAAGATAATTCAGAAGTTAAGTGATAGAACGTATGTGATTGAACAACCAGAAAGAAGAGGAAGACAAAAGAAGATACATGTGAATCTCTTGAAACCTTATTTCTCAGAAACTAAAACTGAAACTGTGTCAATAACACAAACAACTTCTTCTACGGAAGATGATGATGGCAACGAATTGGGAGCTGAAAGCAAGATGAATAATTCTTCAATTTTGAAAAATTTGGAGGAGAAGTTGAAACATCTAAGTGTTGAACAAGGTGAAGACTTAAGTGAAGTAATTAGAAGTTTCCCAGAAATTTTTACAGATGTGCCTAGGTGTACTGATCTGACCAAGCATGAAATCAAGATTCAAGAAGATGGAAAACCTTTCAAGCAAAGAGCTTATCGCTTATCACCTTATCATCAAGATGTTTTGAAGAAAGAAGTTGAGAATTTGCTGCAACATGGGTTAGCAGAACCCAGTTCAAGTCACTTCAGTTCTCATGTGTTAGTGAAGAAACCAGATGGTTCATTTAGGATGTGTACTGATTATAGGAAACTGAATTCTATCAGTATGGCTGACAATTATCCTTTGCCTCTTGTAGATCAGTTACTTGATAATATTGGGCAAGCCAAGTTTGTTTCCAAGATAGACTTGTTGAAAGGATATTATCAAATTCCCTTAGATGAGAATGCAAAGTTGCTGTTAGCTTTTATTACTCCATTTGGACCATATACTGAGTATACTGTTCTGCCGTTTGGTCTGATGAATGCACCTGCAACATTTCAACGAGTGATGGATCAACTGCTAGGATCGATAGAAGGAGTAGGTGTATACCTGGATGACATAGTGATTTACTCTACAACATGGGAAGAACATCTGAAGATTCTGAGAAAAATTTTCAAGAAACTACAAGAAGCAGGATTAACAGTCAACCTAGAGAAGAGTGAGTTTAGAAAGGCAACTGTGCAGTATCTTGGGTTTGAAGTTGGGAAAGGTCTTCTTGCTCCAGTAAATGCTAATGTAGAAGGTATCCGTAAGGCTACCCCACCTACTACCAGGAAACAGCTACAGAGATTTATAGGCATGGCTGGATTCTATCGTCGTTTCTGCCCAAATTTCTCAGCCTTAGTAGCTCCGTTGACAGACTTAACCAGTCCCAAAGCTAAGTTTGTTTGGACTCCAGAACGTCAAGAATCTTTTGAGAAGGTAAAAGCCATTTTAACTTCAAGACCAGTACTTTAAGCTCAAGACTTTAACGAGAAATTTGTGGTACAAGTTGATGCTTCTGATTGTGGCATTGAAGCTGTTCTACTTCAAGAAGATGAAAATAATATCTAACATCCTGTGTGCTTTATGTCTTCATAATTGAAAAAACATCAGAAAGTATAATCGCCAATTGAGAAGGAAACTTTAGCCTTAATCACAGCATTGAAAAAGTTTAAAGTGTATGTGAATAGACCTAGGAATGAAGACATTTTAGTGTTGTCTGATCACAATCCACTATCATTTATCCAGAGAATGAAAAATCATAATCAAAGACTGACCAGGTGGTCTTTGTGCTTGCAACAGTATGACTTAAGAGTGCAGCACATTAGTGGCAAAAACAATGTGGCTACTGATTATTTATCTCGTTGGATTCAACACCATGCTAAAAAATCTTCTGGGGGGAGGTAAATTATATATTGCTACTTTCAAAACACATTTATCCCCTCTTTGACTGTATAAAATGTTATGTATAAAATTGAGCAACATTTTTCATATTCCTAGCTAGCTTAGAGTTGTAGAATGTTTAAAATGTGTGCTCAGATTTCACATAACATAATTGTAAAAGAATATATAACGTACCATGTAAAGAAAAAGAGAGATTATCTTTCTCCATTCGAAGCTAGAGTTGTTACCATAATCTGTCAACACGTTTGATTAAAGAGATCTCGAGGTCTCATTTGTGTTTGGGAATTCTTTCATCTCGTCTGATAAGGGACTTTTGCTTCAATCGATCGGGTACGTGTCTGTGTTGATCAGACTGATTTCATACGCGTATGTCTTTTCCGAATGCCACGTGCAGATTTCACAGTTTGTCTGTAAAGTTGCGTCACATTAGAAGCTTCTAGAACCATTACATCTTTCACATGCTCAGAACGTTTTGAACCCGTTAGGCTCTTGAAGTACCCATACAAGGAAAGCAGAATTCATTCCGGCTTAGATCCTCAAAGCGTTTACATCTCCCTCTCTCTCTCTCTCTCTCTCTCTCTCTCTCTTTCTCTCTCTCCATCGCACGGCACTTTTGATTTCAAAGTAACGTAACGATTTCATACTTACTGAATGGTCACTCGTAACTTGTAGATTTCAGATTTGATATTTCTTAGAGTTTATTTAGTATTATTTAGTGTTTTTGTGGAATCTGAACAAACTTTATATTTGTGTGTAACAGCGCCTGTTTTTGTGAGTGTGAAACAAGCTGCAGCAAAGAAAGAAAGAAATTGGTATACCAAGAAGGTAAAGTGTGTTACATTTTTATTAGTTGCAACTAATATCTATTGGTTATGATGGTTTAGAGAACTAATAACTATTAGTTACAGTGGTTTGAGAGAAACTATTTACATTTTTACACATTGCAAATTTTTGTATTTTGTGTTTGTTTCATTTGAAGTGATTTTTATGTTTTCTGCATTTATCCATTTTCTTATTGAAGTATGTCTTTTTATTTTGTATTCTGTGTGATTAATACTTTTTGCAATTTTGATATTTTCCACATTTTTCTGTGTCTTCATTTGCATTCACAATTTAAGTAACTTAGTTATTTTCATTAATTAATCGATGCCCATTTAATTGAATTTAACACTTTTGAATTAATTTGCATTTAATTAGAATTCTTTTCAAGTTTTATTGTTGTTTAGCACTTGTGAATAAATTTCCAAATTTCAAATATTACCTAACACTTTTGAATTTTGATTGAATTAATTTTCTTGAATTTTGTGTTAGATTAATTTTTTATTTCATTTTACTTAATTGATTCAAGAATTAATTAAACTTTACTTTGTTTCCAAGTAATAGTAATTTTCCCTGATATTGTGAATTTCACTTATAAATTTTGAATTGGATAATAAATTTTTGTATTTAAAATTTTTATAAGTATTTCATTTCTCACCAGTATATTTGCATTTAATTATGATTTTATTGATGTTAGGTAGAAACATAGAGTGGTAATTGATCTGTTTTCCTTCAATTTATTTGAAGTGACTTAGAACCAGGGAAGTACTTAGACTTCTGAAATCAGGGAAATACTTAGACTTTTAAAGTTGTTGATGGAGTGATGCCCTTTGATTAATTTAATTACTTACAAGATTACCTCACACCTGTTTTGATGAACTTAGTCTGATTTTCTGCAATACTGGTAAGTTGTTAAGGGATCACTGTTGCTTTTAGAGCATTCAGCCAGTAGTACCTGTGATGAGGGTTCAGGTGTCTGGCTGTTGTGAGGTAACGATTAATGAATGGTAAGTGTAGTAACCAGATACTTGGCACTTCGTCACATTATATATATATATATATATATATATATATATATATATATATATAATATATATATGTGTGTGTGTGTGTGTGTGTGTGTGTGTGTGTATGTGTGTGTATACATATGAGAAAGACAGGTCATTTGAAGAACAAGTCATGTTACTCTTTGCCACTAGAAATCTTTCAATAAATTTTTCTCATGTGCTACAATCCTGTAAGGGTGCACTGTAGGCATTACTCGAGGTTCTTTGCTGCGGGCCATCGTCCCTAGCTTCAACCCCTTTCACTCCTTTTACTGTTCCTCCATTCATATTCTTCTTCCATGTTACTTTCAAGCCTCTCCTAGTTCCACGTTGGCCGAGTGCATTTCGCGCTCGGCTACCAATCTGGTGGTCCGAAGTTCGATTCTCGGCTCGGCCAATGCGGAATTAGAGGAATTTATTTCTGGTGATAGAAGTTCATTTCATGTGTGGTTCGGGTCCCACAATAAGCTGTAGGTCCCGTTGCTAGGTGACCAATTGGTTCCTAGCCACGTAAAAATATGTAATCCTTCGGGCCAGCCCTAGGAGAGCTGTTCATCAGCTCAGTCGTCTGGTAAAACGAAGGTATACTTAACTTAGAAAAGAAAATAATGACAGGGAAATGTGAGAAGAACATAGATTAAGAAAGCGCATTTAGTTCAGTAATGTATCTCAATTACTCTGCTATATACCACTTGACACACCAAGTCATGTAATCATGTTACCCAAGCGCCCTGAGATGAACCGTGGTATTTTTAACTTAACTTTTGGAATAAATCTTTAGTACCAACACCAACTTGATTCTATAGAGTTGATGGAGCAACTGTTTCAGTAACGGAAACTAATCTCAGTGCTGCCTCTAATGTAATCATAAATTTATCTACCATATCTAGTTGATGAAGATAGTTCCTGTTTATGCAGATGGTGACATGCAGAAAGACAACCTATGAAGTGCAGAAGATATTCCCTAAGTCTCTTACTGTTAAAGAGAATGGCTGAATGAGCAAGTTGATTTTATATATTGTTCTTTCTATTTTTCTTACAATCCGCTTCTCTGGTTCAGCGGTGTTTCTGAGTGACTGGCCAATATTCATCTTGGGAATTTCTAAAAATGATAAAAAATGTTGAAGGTGATCTTTTATTTTTTTATAAAACAGGATCTCCGGTGCCGGCATTATTCCTTAGTCTAACTCAATTCCAGGCTCTTACATAATATTTTGTGTTGGTCAAGGAACAAATAGATAGAAATTCCTTATTCGTTCGGCAGGTTAATATTAGGCAAGCAAACAGTAGACATGATTCAGAGAGCAGTCAGCCAGTTATCGGAACCATCATAAAGTGTTCAAGTTTTAGCTAACAAAGAACAGCAGTTAAAAAAGAAATATGAAAGCGATGCAAACAACCGAACCTGCTCTTAGTTTACACACATGCACGCGGATGGCGAGAAAGAGAGAGAGAGAGAGAGAGAGAGAGAGAGAGAGAGAGAGAGAGTAAACCGTCCCCCGTTAAGCGTAGCCGTTACCATGGCAACGTACCCTTAACGGTAATAATGCTGCCAAGTTATCATCGATATGGGAGAAACTCTCAATTAGATATGGAGCATTAACACCTCCTTATCGTCAATCAACAATGTAAATGCTACTAAGGATAATGGCCCAAGTATGCAAACTCATTACGTGTATATAACTGATATATGTTTAAACAAGGCAACATGTAATTAAGTAGGTAATTACATGGCAATTATAAGACAGAAAATATATTAAGAAGCTCTTCATTAATGTTTAATTATAAAACGGCAAATTGAATATTCTATTTGTAAACTGACAGGTATATACACAGGCACATGAATATAATAATACTTAATATATATATATATATATATATATATATATATATATATATATATATATATATATATATATATATATATATATATATATATATATATATATATATATATATGTATATATATATATATATATATATATATATATATATATATATATATATATATATATAGCTTGATGATGATGAATAAGATTTCCAAGTAGCCGCCCAATTACTGAGACTATATATATATATATATATATATATATATATATATATATATATATATATATATATATATATATATATATATACATATATGTGTGTGTGTGTTTTTCAGTGTTTATTTGTGTGTGCGTGTGTGTTAGTGTGCGCGCGCGCGTGTGTGTGTGTGTGAGTGTGCGCGTATTTTTTTTTTCTTAGTTCTCTATATGTTCCGAATATGTGATACTGAACGTATTGTTTTTCCGATATAGATTTTTTAACTTTTTATGCATATTACCTTGTAAACTAGGGAGTCGACTTTCTCTGTTCAAATATATACATTTTGTAAGGTAAATGTGGTGGTTTCCGAATGCAGAAAAATTCACAGTTAATAAATTTTCATTTGGCTTCTTTACGATTCTAATGTAAAAACGGCTATTTTGGTTTTCACCTTTAATTTCTTTTTAATTTTCCGATTTGATTTTGTCTAACTGGAGAATTAATCAAATTAATTGTGTTGGAGAGTCCTTGTCGCTAAATGAAGGGGGCAATAAGAAGATCTAAATTCTGGGAAAGATGGATAAATGAGGCGTTTAATCTCTGAGTATACAAAGTGTCGTAGGCAGAATCTGTCATTATTACTATATTGCTACGATTATTATTACTAGCATTTTCCATTTTTCATCATTACTGCGAATATTATCAGTATAAGGATTCTTGCTACTTTCAACTTTCGTATTTAGCCTTCTGGACCTGACTACTGTAACCACCTAAGGTCCATCGCTGGAATTTAATTATATATAATCAGATAATATCATTACTGTCATTACCATTATTATGATTACCATCTTTCATACTACTTCAGCAACTGTGTGGATATTGCCGATTATTACTTTTTCTATCATGTTATCTCATGTATCTAGATTGTGCATTTTATTGTCTATACTTTGTATATTCCATGTATATGGCATTGAGTTGAAATAAACTTTACTTTTATTATTATTATTATTTTATTATTATTATTTTTTTGTTTTTGCTCTATCACAGTCCTCCAATTCGACTGGGTGGTATTTATAGTGTGGGGTTCCGGGTTGCATCCTGCCTCCTTAGGAGTCCATCACTTTTCTTACTATGTGCGCCGTATCTAGGATCACACTCTTCTGCATGAGTCCTGGAGCTACTTCAGCCTCTAGTTTTTCTAGATTCCTCTTCAGGGATCTTGGGATCGTGCCTAGTGCTCCTATGATTATGGGTACGATTTCCACTGGCATATCCCATATTATTATTATTAACTATCTTAAAAACTAGTTCTATCTTATAAACTAGTTCTATATTTTTCCAGCCTACCAGAATGAACATGTTCGAAATTCCGTGAAAAAAAAATGCTGACAAAAATAATATTTGACGAGATATTGGGACAACTTAGGCAAAGTTGCCATTAGGATAAAGTAGGAAAGGTTGACAAGAAAGAAAAAAAGGTAGGTCTTCTACTTAGAGAAGGGGCTATTATGATTGACCACATACATCACCATTGCCTAGAGGGGCACTATATTCAACTTCGATTTTAACTGATAACACCACAATATTGAGCTTTGGTCCTAAGAATCAAATGATTATGCTTCGAAGGTTCTTAATGGCAGCCAAACTTCTTTTTTCAAAATTCATTACTAAATCAAGCACGGATGTAAAAGTCAGTTGCAGAAGAGGTTAACAAGTTAAGACTGAGACATGAAATTTTATAGCCAACATACTGAGATGAGAGATCTGATTTGTACAAAGATGACTGAAGTATGTGAAAATCAAATAAACGCGGGCAATTTATTAATGGCAAAATCACACAGAATACTTTCCACATTTAATAGTGTTCGCTTACGATGGATTACGATAATGAATCATTAAAGTCATGGCAAGTGCCTTATGATAATAATAAAAATAATAATAATAATAATACTATTAATAATAATAATAATAATAATAATGTATCCCTGACTGACGACACCAAGAATAATAATAATAATAATAACTCAGTCCCTCAGCCGTCATAGCTGGAAAATGTCCTGTAGTTCTGGACGAAACGTCGCGTCGGAGAGAGAGAGAGAGAGAGAGAGAGAGAGAGAGAGAGAGAAAATTGTATAAGCAATAATAATAATAATGGAGAAACAAATCTACAGTTATGTGTATGAATACATTTTATTTGAAATAAATCCGTACAGAGAGCTTTCGGGAAACTGTACAGATTTATCTTTAAATAACTGTGGATTTATATATCCATTACAAGACTCGTGTTACTACGTCTTTTTAATAATAATAATAATAATAATAATAATAATAATAAATAAGAGAGCAAAGTGATATTGATAAGTGCGAAAACAACGAACAAAATAAAAGGGTAAAGAGTGAACGACTGAGAAATAAAAGGAAAAAAATTGACAGGTTCTCATATAATGTGACATAATCTGGGCATAAAGAGCTTATAACCGATGGTGGAAAAGAGGCGTATCGAAATAGAAAATTTTCATACATCGCTTCCGGAACCAATCGGAAGCGACTGATGTCGAAAGTCATCGGCGAATGAAAACATTTCGACGCTAATTCGACGACAGTCGAGCAGCTAATGCACAGCCAAAATCGTATATTCGAAACTTCTGGATTCTAAAGTTCAGGACTCCTTATTTGCAGTGACGTATCAATAACATACACAGCACAAACAAATATGCACGTATACATGTATGTGTGTGTGTGTTTAAAATCACCAGAACACACACACACACACACACACACACATATATATATTATATATATATATATATATATATATATATATATTATAATTACGTATATATATATATATATATAATATATATATATATATTATGTATATGATATATATATATAAACACATATATATATATATATACTATATATATATATATATATATATATATATATATATATCTATATATATAATATATATAAGATTTTTGCTCACAAATATGAATTCTTCCATTTTAAAATTAAAACCATGCCTGCCCTCTCTCTCTCTCTCTCTCTCTCTCTCTCTCTCTCTCTCTCTCTCTCTCTCTCTCTTTTCCCCACGTGTTTACGTTCGGAAATTGTGTTTTGACATCTCAAATATATACTGGGAGACATCAGGTCTGATTTCATCATTCAACATGAGCTGAGTAATTTCTCGGTATTATTGAACTTTTCCTTCTCAGGAATCTTTCAAATAGTATTTGGAGGTTGTTTTGAACCCATTTTAAAGTTATGTTTTGGACCTTCCACCCAATGGTGTTATGTGATGTTTTCCTTAGGGAAAGAAAGTTGGCCGGAAAGTGGAAGTATATACACAGTGATTGGAAAATGCCAATATAATTAATAGATAGTTATATATCGAGTATTTTTGGGATTATAAACACACACATACACATATATACGTGTATATATATATATATATATATATATATATATATATATATATATATATATATATAATAGAGAGAGAGAGAGAGAGAGAGAGAGAGAGAGAGAGAGAATTAACTGATCTAGGTACTACTTATGCAACTAAAAACCACAACGCCCTGTTAACTTCTCGATTTCTCTACATTTTCCGAATACGCTTGTCACTTCAAAGCTAAGATCACAATGGACGAATGTCAAGAAATTTTGACGTACATGGTGGGATTCGAACCTGCATCCAGTGAACCAGAATGATGTCACATTGCCTACCGGACCACGAGAAGGTAATATGAAGCCGTTAAGGCGGACTGTGGTTACCATATGGAATCACAGAATAAAAGTAACGGGAAAAAAATCACAGAATAAAAGTATAAGGAAAAAGTTCACAGAATGAAAGTATCAGGAAAAAAGTAACAGAATAAAAGTATCAGGAAAAAAGTCACAGAATGAAAGTAACAGAAAAAAATTCACAGGAAAATTAGTCACATTAATTTTCCCAGATAGTGACCCCTAAGTGTTTTACCTCGCTATGTATCCACCTTTGCGGCGTGTTTAGCACAAGCCCGTTGGGGATTACTTTAAAAACATAAACAAAAGACTGTTAATTAATGTGACTTTTTTTTCCTAGGCAAAATTATGGCTTTTTTGTGACTTTATTATCAATTACCATCATATGTAGGTGAGATAGAATCTCATGTTGTGAAACCAGTTTGGAACTTCATACACCCAGAAACTGTCCTAGAAGTTTCACGTTTTCTATGCCTAAGTAACTGTTCGATAAGAATCATAAAATATCCTATAACACAATGAAAAATGAGCAACAACCAATAGATCTAAGCAGCACAGGACTGGGCCCGTTTCAGTAATGTGAAAGAAGCAGCAATCAGAATAGCACAACCATGCAGTTTAACCCACAGCTATGGATATTAGGCTAGTTGGGCTTCGGGTTTTTGTCTGCCAAATCATCAAGGTACTCGAGCCTATCAGTTATGCCTTCCGAAAACTCAAGTGGGACACCACTGTTGTGCATTTTTCATGGGACTATTTGACCAGTCATTTCTAACAGTTCAGTCACCTAAGATGGCCTTGTTTTTGATGTTCTCGAACAGTTGGTTAAGCCACGATATGTTTTCCTATCTATTCTGGGATAAATACTCTTTTCAGTAACATCTACAAAAGTAAATTATCTCCAAACAGTCTTCGGTAGTTTCAATGATGCTAACTTTAAAGAGACCACAGTATGCAGTTGGAGATTTGTTGTAGTCTATTGTAAATAATTTAATGAATGAAAGCTTATAGAAACAAGTTTGAGTTCATTACTTACCTCTCTTTGTATATTTTCTGATCACGATATTTTCCAGAATTGGTGGAGTACAAACATAAACTTGGTGGGGTTTTAAGTTTCTTTTATGAAGCTGGTA
>NC_087216.1:30110082-30120082 GCF_015104395.2 Macrobrachium nipponense | reverse complement strand
TTGATATCATTATTGCTTATGTAAAAGCGAGCATCTATGAGGCTTGATACTTGTTATGATATCAAGTAAATATTGAGCGTGTACTGCCCTGGAAATTCTTGACTCCCACATTAAAAATTAAATTTTACAAACTCAATACGGCCACTAAGTCGGAAAATTGGGTAAATAAAATTTTGAACTGCCAAATTTGGTTTTTAGCGTGCTCTAACCAGTAAATTTCAGCCTCATATAATGAGAGACTGAGGCACAAGAGAATCTCCCACCCAATTCCAGCCCTGGAACACCGACTGAATTCTGTGCGATGAGAACTCCACATGAATAACCCTTTAACCTCCACATTAATAACTCATCCTTAACAAGCAGTCTTTGGGTCACTTCATTTGAATTCATTCTACAACCTTCCAATGGAAATAGTTTAGGTCAGTTAAATCCCAGTGAATCAGCGACATGCGTGTAAAACTTGAAAAACCGGAGGGAAGATTTACGCACATAAATATGGAATACGTGAACACGAAATATGAAAATATGAAATATGAAAATAGGAGGATCTCTATAAAAGAGGACTTATCCAATGCTTGTCTTACCATGGTGGAGGCCAAGAATAATTTCGCTATGCATATAAATGAGGATAAACTTAGACCAGTTGATTTCACCCATTCCGGACAAAAGAAATTCGCATGGTATTCCTTTACCATGGTAAGGAACGGTTCCTTTTGACCGTCTTAAAGCCACTGGCCTTTGGAGGTATGCGTTTAAAATGAAAATGTTCTTATTCTTTTTAGTACCTCAATAAATACATTTTGGAACTTGCCTAATGCACAATAATTGACAGATTCACGCTGAGCAAAGAATACACTTCACCTCACATTTAAATATATGTAAATATAAATATTTATATATATATATATATATATATATATATAGTATATATATATATATATATATATATATGTAACATGGGGGGATTCTCTCCCCCAGTATTCATAAGGTAAGCGTGGACACGAAACGGAAGGCAGACCCACACACCCCATTACATACACAGCCTCTCTCTCTCTCTCTTTCTCTGCTCCCGGCAATCCCTCTTTCTCTCTCTCTCTCTCTCTCTCTCGGGCCCCTCGTCCGAGTCCCTCTCTCTCTCTCTCTCTCCATTCTAACAGGTAATGAAAATGAGAGAGTTGCATCATAACATTAACGTTATTAACAAGAATAAATAAAACCAATCAATCAAGTAATCCAGTCTTACAGACTAACTCAAAAAACAGTACAATGTCTAGTCACCAAAGAAAGTCCACACCCCTCCGGGAACACTTTGTCCCCCCGGTATTCCAGATCCGTCTGTTTCAAAGATACAGAACACATCCCGGTAAGTACACACAAAGTTCAAGCAAAGACAAAGTTAATAAAATGGAACTATCTTACAAGATATCAAACAGCCATCCCTTTGGCTAAAGTAATTCAACTCACCCATTGCAGCCGAATATCTCACTCACTGATAAAATAAAAACACTTTGGCATCTGCCATCGTGACTTTGCCTTCCTCCCACGAATCTCTGTGCAAGTCTTCCCATAGACTTGGCTAGTAATACATTATGAATAGAAGAGGCGCACACGCACATACGAATGCACACTTCGACAACGCCTCATATTACTGGCTACAACCAGTTTCCCAAAGGCACTTTGAGAAGAGTTCATAAACTGTCATACATTGACTCGTTGAACTAAGCACATTTATCTCACGCCATCCCCAGAATCTCATTCATCCGCTACTCTCAGGTCGTCACCTCTACACTGTTCTCCACATTCCATAGGTCACAGAGAACGCATATTATTAATCAAAACCCCTAGGCTACATATATATTTATATATATATATATATGTATATATATATATATATATATATATATATATATATATATATATATATATATATATATATATATTAGGGCTGTTACCTTGTATAATAAGGCGCCTATGAGGTAATGTTAGACTTGCGATAATCTTACGCTAAGTCGGTTGGTATTGCACTTCCATATTCATGGAGTGTCTTGGGGTTTGTAGAACAATTACGAAGTCGGTATTATCTTCTTTGGTTATGACGACGATGTGTTAAACTCATGATGATTCGTCAATGATGTGAGGTTCTAGTAGAAAAACACGAAGTATAAAAAAATACTTATATTCTTTGAGATTACATGATGAAGTTCAGAGGAAATTTGTACAGGTCTTCTAATGACGATGGCTTGATCGCTTCTGCCAATGATGATGGCTAATTCAGTTCTGTTCCGACTACCATCTCCGTTACAAGTCATAAAGGAAGCAGGCAGTAGCTCGAACATATGAACATACATACAGATGAGACACACTACAGATCACGTAGGCCGTTTGAATTATAGGTCGCGGTAGTTGTCTCAAGCAGGAAGCTTGGACTAATGTTTTCAAACAAATGAATGACTACAGGTGACGGCACGTCACCTTAGCCTACTTTATTGTATACGTCATCTTAGCGTCTCTGGTCTGATCACATTCCTGCAAGCAATCTGGTTGACCTCTTTAGTTTTAGTCTTTTATATATGGAATAACATTCCATATTTTTTTTTTTTTATTATTGTAATCACTTACATATATATATACATATATATATATATATATATATATATATATATATATATATATATATATATATATAAAGTAATGCCACGGAGTAAAATGAAAAATGATAACTTCCGAGATCGTTCGGTGGTGTTAACTTCCCTTTATAGTAAAGGGTCGTTAAGACCGAAAAATCTCGGCAGTTCTCGTGTTTTCATTTTCCTCCGTGGCATTACCCTTTATTGAGATTTTAAATAGCTTGTCTGATCCTTCGGACCAGCCCTAGGAGAGTTAATATTAACTTAGTGGTCTGGTTGAACTAAAGTAAGAAAAAAAAAATTGAGAAGATTGATGGAAGTTGTTAATTTTCCACATCAATTTTACACTGCAAATCAGTCATCTTTAGATCAATTCTTTTTAAATAACTATTGATGCTCACCGTCAAAGCTCTTGTAATCAATAAATCCATAGCTACCCTCTACTACAAAAAAATAGTACACCGCAAACAAAAAAATCCCATTTGGAAAAAGGAATCGCACAAGTTTGTTTGCCTTTTTCCTGGTGGGGCTAAAGAAGAATTTCTCCCTTGCATATAAATTGGGATGTTTTATATGGCTGATCTGCGACTCCTCCACCGCTTGGAAACATTTCCAAGATTCTCTGGGAACATTTTAGCCAGGTAACAAAGCCAAGGATGTTGGTTTGCGAATAGAAATTGGCAATGACTACGAATGATGTTCTTGTGATTCGAAAAACAAGGTTCTCTCTCTCTCTCTCTCTCTCCTCTCTCTCTCTCTCTCTCACATATTCTAACTGCTTATACATAAAATAAATCAATCTAGGCCAGTGTTATCACACTGAAAGAACAATGAGTGAACGTAGAACTAGTTAGTCTAACCGAGTGGGTCTTAACCACAGGGTCACGACCCAACCATTTCTATGGGTCCTCAAAGGTTATAACTTTATGGACGTGTTATTTCCCCATTACTCTTATCATAAATATTATTATTAGGGAGAATTTTTGTTCTCTTTAAACTAGTTAATGTATTGTTTCGTTCTCGTGGATCATTGTTATGCAGATGTGGTACTTGCATTGATAAAAATATCTGCATGTAATTTTTGTTTCTGCAACACATTTTCATAAGCATAATTATATGAAGAGAAAATGCTTTAAGAGGGCATGGGTCGCCATGGCTAATTTGGACAAGATTTTGGGTCACTGCCTAAAAGATGTTAGGAACCATATGTCTAACTGAAGCGGGGAACACCAAAAATGGAATCGTGAAAACTGGGAGATTAGTCAATTATCGGCGTCACAACTACCAGTGTCTCTAACTCTGAAAATTAACTTGTAATAAACGTACAAATATCTCGCATATCAAGTGACAAAGGGTTTCATGGACTTTTTGGCTGCTGAATCACGAATGAAGTCTCAGTGCAGCGATCATCGAGATTGTCAACTAATTCGTGAACGTACTTAAAAATTTCACTGTTGGTACGATAAACACTACAGTGCTCACTTCTGAAGACCCTGAACGGTCTTCTGCTCCAGTTCTTTTCCTGGTACATTAAAAGTCTGTGTCCTACCTTCTTCCTCTCAAAGACTTCTGGAATATATAAATTTGTTCACCAAACTATCGTTTTCGAGTTTTGCAACGTGGTCAAACCACCTCATAGCATTTTAATTCATCTTTCGTTTCGCCAACGCTGATTCTCTACGCGCATGTCACGTTCAACACTATTCCTCATAAACTAGGGAAACAATATTCATCTAAACTTTTATATATATATCTATATTATATATACATATATATATATATATAGGTATATATATATATAATATATATATATCTATATATATATTTGTATATATATATAATATATATTATATATATATATTATATATATAATATATATAATATATATATATAGTATATATATATATTTATATATATATATATATATATAATATATACATATATTGTTATTAAAGTTACTTCAATTATAATGGGTTTCCACTGTTTCAATTTACATTCTCCTTTTTAATCTTTGTAATATTAGTAATATAACAATAATTATATATATTATATATATTATATATATATATGATATATATATATATATATATATACATATATTATATATATATGTGTATATATATATAATATATATATATATATATATATATATATATATATATATATTATATAACCTGGCCACCTTGGGGGGAAAACAAGTCCTTATGGGTGCCGGTCCCAAGCCCGGATAAATAGGGAGGGTTGGTGTCAGGAAGGGCATCCGGCTGTAAAAATCTGTGCCAAAACCAAAAATTGGAATGAGCCGAAATATGGAAAGAGGTAATGCTAGGGCATACTCCGTAAACGACGCACAGGGACATCGCCCTAACTCTGTGGTAAGGCGATGGCTACTGCATCAGGATCGGGTGTAACTAAAGAAGTGAGCTCACATTGGGTTTAGAGTATGTCAGCTTAATATTGGGTCCATGACTGGAAGAGGGAGAGAATTGGCTGATTTGATGAGAGAAAAGAAAGTAGATGTTATGTGCGTGCAAGAAACGCGATGGAAAGGAAATAAAGCTAAAGAGTTGGGTGATGGATATAAGCTAAACTATAGTGGAGCAAATAAGCAAGGTAGAAATGGAGTTGGCATAGTACTGTCTAGTGAACTGAAGAATTCAGTGATAGAAGTGCATAGAAAGAATGACCGTATCATCAGATTGAAGATATGTTATGGAGGAGAGATTCTGAATATTATAAGTCCATATGCACCGAAAGTTGGTTGCACAGAAGAAGAGAAGGGAAATTTTTGGAGAGACATGGATGGAATAATGCAAGAACTGGAAGAACATGAGAGGGTGATAGTTAGGGCAGATTTGAATGGCCATGTCGGAAGTGAAAATGAGGCGATTGGTTGGGTGCATGGGGGCCATGGAATTGGGGAGAGAACCCCAGAAGGAGAGAGTGTAGTGGACTTTGCAGTGTCATTCGACATGGCAATAGTAAAAACATTCTTTAAGAAGAAAAGGGAACACCTAATAACATATAGGAGTGGGGGAAGATGCTCCCAGATAGACTACTTCTTGTATAAAAGGATAAAGCTGGTGGAGGTCAAGAACTGCAAAGTTATTCCAGGCGACCATGTAGCCCCCCAACACAGACTGCTATGTATAGATTTGAAGGTTAAAAGGGAAAGAAAAACCAAAGCTAAAGGGATAAGGAAAATTAAATGGTACAAATTAGAGAAGGAAGGGGATAAGAAGAGAGTGTTTAAGAGGAGGATTTTTGAGGATATTGATATAGGGATTGAAGATGTTCAAGAATGGTGGGCACGAAATGCAGCAGTTATAAGAAGGCATGGAAAGCAGCTGCTAGGAGAGACATCTGGTATCATATGGGAAGAAAAGGAGAGTTGGTGGTGGGATGAAGACATTGAGAAAGTGGTAAAAGATAAGAAGAAGGCAAAGAAAAGATGGGAAGAGTCACAGTCAGTGGAAGACAGAGATAAGTTCAGAGAGAAAAACAAGGTGGTGAAAAAGGTAGTTACCCAAGCTAAAGCAAAGTCGTATGATGATGTGTATAATTAGCTGGGGACAAAGGAAGGATTAAAGAAGATGATCAAGCTATCAAAGGCTTGAAATAAGAGCACCAAAGATATTACACATATCAAACAAATAAAAGATCAAGATGGTGTAGTACTTAGAAAGGAGGAAGACATTGTGAAGAGATGGAAAGAATATTTCGAACAGTTGTTAAATGAAGAAAATAATAGACTAATAAGAGAGGATAGGCAAGTGAACATTGGCATGGTAATGAGGTTTTCTAGGCAAGAGGTACTAAATGCACTGAAAATGATGAAGAATGGGAAGGCAACCGGACCAGACATGATTCCGGTGGAGGCATGGAAAGCATTAGTAGATGAAGGAGTGGATATACTGTACGATCTTATGATAAAGATCCTTGAACAGGAAAAGATACCAAATGAGTGGCGTGGGAGTATATTGATCCCAATTTTTTAAGGGAAAGGCGATGTCCAAGAGTGTGGTAATTATAGGGGCATTAAATTGATGTCCAACACTCTGAAGATACTGGAAAGGATGATAGATGCTAGACTGAGAGAAGTAGTACAAATAGGTAAAGAGCAGATGGGATTTATGAAGGGAAGGGGAACAACAGATGGTATATTTTGTCTGAGGAAACTAATGGAGAAATTCGGGGAAAGACAAAGGGACCTACATATGGTATTCATTGACCTTGAAAAGGCTTATGACCGAGTCCCAAGACAAGAGGTATGGAGGAGTCTGAGGGAGAAGATGGTGCCAGAGAAGTACGTACGATTGATACAAGAGATGTACCGGAATGTATTTACCAGAGTGAGGAACAGTGCTGGGGAGACAGAGGGTTTTGAGGTGAGAGTAGGATTACACCAGGGGTCAGCTCTGAGCCCCTTTATCTTTAACATAATGATGGATATAATAGAAGAAGTAAGGGAGACAGTACTATGGAACATATTGTATGCGGATGATATTTTTCTGTGTGCAGAGAGCAGGGAAGATCTGGAAGTGAAATTGGAAAGATGGAGACAAGTACTGGAGGACAGAGGAATGAGAATAAGTAGATCTAAGACAAAATATATGTTTACCACCACTGAGGGGGATGATAGAGAAAGTATTCAGCATGGTGGAGTGCAAATAAAGAGAGTTGATAAGTTTAAGTATTTGGGATCTTTTGTTAACGCTGGAGGAAGTATGGAAGAAGAAGTAAAACATCGGGTACAGGCAGGCTGGAACAGCTGGAGGGCGGCCTCTGGAGTTCTTTGTGACAAAAGAATACCGCTTGGTTAAAAGGAAAATTTCGCAAGACAGTGGTAAGAACAGCAATGCTGTATGGAACGGAAACAGCAAGCATGTGAAAAACAGAGCAGAAGAAGATGGATGTGGCAGAAATGAGAATGCTTAGGTGGATGTCTGGGGTGACAAGAGAGGATAGGATCAGAAATGACTACGTAAGGCGGTCGACTAAGGTGGTGGAAGTATCAGAGAAAGTGCAGGAGGGGAGGCTGAGATGGTATGGACACCTGTTGAGGAGAGATGAGGACCACGCTGGGAGACATACTATGGGGATGGAGGTTCAAGGAAGAAGAAGAAGAAGAGGGAGACTTACATGAGAAGGGAATTGATGAGGTAGAAGCGCAGGATAGAAATAGATGGAAATGGCTCATCCGAAACGGAGGCCCCATATAAAAATGGGAACAAGCTGGGAAGAAGATATATATATATCCTATATATATATATATATATATATATATATATATATATATATATATATATATATATATATATATATATATATATATATATATATATATATATAAAATATATAATAATATATATATATATATATATATATATATATATATATATATATATATATATATATATATATATATATATATATATATATCTTCTTCCAGCTTGTTCCCATTTTTATATGGGGCCTCCGTTTCGGATGAGCCATTTCCATCTATTTCTATCCTGCGCTTCTACCTCATCAATTCCCTTCTCATGTAAGTCTCCCTCTTCTTCTTCTTCTTCCTTGAACCTCCATCCCCATAGTATGTCTCCCAGCGTGGTCCTCATCTCTCCTCAACAGGTGTCCATACCATCTCAGCCTCTCCTTTGCACTTTCTCTGATACTTCCACCACCTTAGTCGACCGCCTTACGTAGTCATTTCTGATCCTATCCTCTCTTGTCTATATATCTACTTCAATATTTGTGCAGAAGAAGAGATGAACGTGGTCAAACGTGCGATTAAAGAATGGATGGAGTCTACAACCTTGCCAAGTGGTTTTCTTGGCATATATTTATCAGTTTATTCTAAGTATATACATTATATATATATATATATACTATAATATAGATATAGACTATTCATATATATATATATTATATAAATATAATATATATTATATTATAATATATATGCAAAACCACTTGCATATATAAATATATATATATATATATATATATATATAATATATATATATATATATATATGCAAGTGGTTTTGCGATATATTATGTATATATATATATATAAGATATATATATATATATATATATATATATATACCTATATAGTATATATGTATAATGTGTATATACTTGTAAATATATATGCAAAACCACTTGCAAGGTTGTAGACTCCATCCATTCTTTAATCGCACGTTTGACCACGTTCATCTCTTCTCTGCACAAATATTGAAGTAGATATATAGACAGAGTTGGTTTTTCGAATCACGAGAACATCATTCGTAGTCATTGGCAATTTCTATTCACAACCCCAAATACTCCGCTTCGTTACCTCGCTAAAATGTTCCTGAAGAAACTTCGAGAGGTTTCCGAATGGGCGAGGAGTCGCAGATCAGCCACATAAAACATCCTCATTTAAATGCATAGCCAAATTCTTCTCGACATCTACCGGGACAGGACATGGACTGTATACCCGCGTCCTCTTTCATACTTTCATTTTTGTGGTGAAAAGCTGATCTGCATATTACTGTTTTTGGTTTTCGTTTTGCTTACATTCTACCACCGCTTCGTTTGTAAATGTTACAGTAAGTATGTGAAATGAACATTCGCTCACGAACATTTCATCCCCCAGGGGCCAGTACTAAACACGGCGAAACACATTTGACACTTCAGGGGCTAGCACTAAACGCGGCAAAAACATCTGACCTCCCAGAGGCTAGTACTAAACACAGCGAAACACATCTGACCCCTCCAGGTGCTTTGACACACACCCCAGGGGCAAGTACTAAACACAGCAAAAAACACTTGACACACACCCCAGGGGCTAGTACTAAACACAGCGAAACACATTTGACACCTCAGGGGCTAGTACTAAACACAGCGAAAAACATTCGACATCCCAAGAGCTAGTGCTAAACAGCAAAAAACATTTGACACACACCCATGGGGCTAGTACTAAACACAGCGAAACACATTTGACACCTCAGGGGCTAGTACTAAACACAGCAAAACACATTTGACACCCCAGATGCTAGTACTAAACAAGGCGAAAAACATTTGACATACCAAGAGTTAGTACTAAACATGGCAAAACACATTTGACCTCCCAGGGGCTAGTACTAAGCACGCAAAACATTTGACCTCCCTGGTGCTAGTACTAAACATGGCAAAAAACATTTGATACACACCCTACGGGATAGTACTAAACACAGCAAAACACATTTCACCTCCCAGGGGCTAGTACTAAACACGGCGAAACACATTTGACACCCCATGAACTAGAACTAAACTCGGCGAAACTACGCAGATGAATCACTGTTTCGCTGTGTTTAGTACTAGCCCTCTGGGATCAAATGCTCCTAA
>NC_087216.1:30095082-30105082 GCF_015104395.2 Macrobrachium nipponense | reverse complement strand
AATAACTACAATGATTCTGTTTCCCGATTCTATATATATATATATATATTATATATATATATATATATATATATATATATATATACATATTTATGCGTGTGTATGTGTATATTGTACGTAGTTTATATATATATATATATATATATATATATATATAATATACTATATATATATATATATATATATATATATATATATATATATATATATATATATATGTGTGTGTGTGTGTGTGTGTGTGTGTGCGTGTGTGTGTGTATGTGTGTGTGCGTATGTGTGTATTGTACGTAGTTTATTCTTCCCAGTAAAAATATTTATCATTTCATAATATTTTGAAGTTTTATATTTAGAGATTTCTAAAGTTCGTAAATATTTAATCATTTCATATGTTTTATGCGCCCAGACCAACGATGCAAGCACGCTAACGTTAACGGTGTTACTCAGTCTATCTGCATTTTATACTTTCGATTTCCTGATTTGTCGTACAGTTTCCAATTATTCAAGATTTTGGCCCCCACCCTTTTCACTGTGCATTGAATCATGTATTGCCCTATGCAACTTTTTTTCGTCCTTTCTGTAAAACTACTTTGAAGTTTCCACGGAAATAACCCGTCTGCACCCTATTTTCAATATGAACACAAAATACATCATAATTTCTTTCTCGGTGTCAAAATCATGTCTGTGTTTCCTCAGTTTCGTAAGGTACTCATAATTGAAATGGCAGGGGGTGAGAGTGGTTTTTCTTGAACTGTTGATGAGGGGAGAATATAAATCAAAAGTTTTATGCGCTACAAACTAGTTTTCTCTTAATTCACCTTCCCTTTTTAGATCATATGTGGCCATATAAAGAAAATAATTTGTCCGACAAGTAATAATAATAATAATAATAATAATAATAATAATAATAATAATAATAATAATAATAATAATAATAATAATAATAATAACTGCTGCTGCTTCAGTGGCATTAATTTCATAATTTAAGATTTTTTTTTATTTCTCTCTTGTACCATAACGAACAATGGCACGCTCACTACCCTGAATAAGTGGGTAATGGATATACGAGATTTGCTTTAGGTTAGGGTAACCTGAATTAGTCCATTATGTCCCCTGGACTTGAAGTTGCCTGTGAGTGTGGTAAGGTATCAAAAATGGTAAGCGTCCTGGAGGATTTCTGGTCTCCGAACAGCCAACATAGATGCGTAAGGTTAACTCCTTTAAGAAACCCTCCAGGTCAATGACCCTCATTCGAGGTCACCTTTGTGAGGATCCTACCTTGTTAAAGCTATGCATCTTTCCTGGAGAAAGACTAGCTCAAACCAACGAACAATCAGTCAATCAGGGTCAGTGTCTATGACATGATTACGGCACAGTACCCGCTCAATACTCCACAGTTAGCTACATGTACGTGATAACCCTAGAGGGCGGCTTCAATCTACTTGGATCCTCACAAAAGTGACCTTGAATGTGAGTCATTGGCCTGGGGTGTTTCTTGAAAGAGTCAATCAATCTTTCAGTTGGCCTCTCGTTGGTTATCATATCAAGGAGATTTTGTCATATAGGAATCTTCGATTTGTTGGGAGGTAGCATGTCTCTTCTGTAACATTTAATGAACATTTTATTTCTTACGTTTGAATCACTTCTAAAGTGCTGATTGCGTAGCAGTCTACAGCAGTGACCAGGATGCAAATGCTCTAGGCAAGGAATTGTCACGAAGGGAAACATTCGTGCTTTTCTAGAAATGCCTTTTGATACCACCCTTTCGAAATGGTACAATATCCTTATGGAAAGAAACATTGGGGACATCCGCACATAGTTGCCAGGGCATAAGAAATGGTAACAATGATGTATTATGCATTCATGAAAGACTTATATGTAAATGCCTCACCGCTAATCAGTGCAAATAGTAGAATCACTGTGTTTGGCTAATGATAGGAGCCTTCATATTGCATGTTTTCAATTATAGATGTCTGGCTTGGATCATTGCAAATGAGAAACGTAAGTGCTTATATTGATAGGCATCTGTTTACAAAGACATATGGACATTTGTGCAAGTAAATATGATATTTATGAAAAAAAAAAACTGGATGAATTACTCTCATTGATTTGAAATATATGCCAAAAGAATATGTTCTCCGAGGTTTTATTTTTTATTTACTATTTTTTTTTTTTTTTTAGTTATGATAAACCGAAAAGACCTATTTCATGTTTCTTGGCATGGTAGGAAAATATTGGTTTTTGAAATGTAAATATTAATCCTATTTATATTCTAAGGTTGGGCATCACACGAATTGGACATCTTACGGAACTGATGTCTCAATAAGACTTGTTTATATTTTTACACATTCACTGAAAATGCACTGCAGGTATGCAAATAATAATAAGATGAAAAAGACAAGTGATAAGCTAATCTTGCAGACGGCATAAAGATACAAGTGAAATAAATAATAAAAGCATATACAATCAATCTTTTTCACTTTTAACTCTATTGAAGAATAACAGCAAATGAAAAGAGCAAACTGGAAAATACGAAGCTGACGGCTCAAAGAACATGAAAATGCTTTAAATATTTATTATTCAGTCTTCAGCAAGCATTTTAATACTCACTAAGCTAAGGTACACACAGCTGATATTCTAAAGGGGAATATAAGCTTTAGCAAATAGTTTATAAAAATAAGCGTGAAAAACCAAAATTGATATGATTTAGAAATATTTTTAGAAGAGGAAAATGTTTACTGCATATTCTTAAGTAAAAAAAATTGAAGCACAGATTTCAAGATAAAACGGTGACATTTTTACCGTTTTCAGACATTAAACATAAATGGCGAAAGCCAGTCCCAGTCTCAGTATCAGATAACTGCGTAGGAGAAAGAGAGAGGGAGAGAAAGAGAATATTTAGGAAATGGTTCCAACCCTTCATGATGAAGATTATCTCGCCGAATCCTCCCCTTCTTTTTGAAGTGATTTCGGGGACGCATTGACTGATCCCGTTTCAGGTTTTTCTCCTGCTTCACTTCTACCTGCGACCAACAACAGTTAACTAACATCCAGATAGATTAATCAGTATGTAGTTAACAGAACCATACTCGATTTTTGTTAAAGAACGGGGCTTATACCGGCTTGGGGTTTGATCGCGGTTTTTAGTCTCTCGCTGTAGGTTCCATTACATCGCGGACAGAAAGAGGCCACATGAATACTGTATTAGTTTTCGTGATAAAACTTACATTTGGGTAACTGTCCTTCGGGCAGAATAGTTGAGTTTGTGCGTTACAAGTGAAAATCCACATTCATAAAGTGTCTCTCGTCTACTTTGGATACAAATTCCGCTTTGATATTCTCGTGCGTGCTTCTTGAGGCAAACTGGCGGGAAAATATATTTTCCAAAGTGTAAAACGAAAACAAACACATAAAGATATGAGTTAGTTTGGCAGACGATCATCAATAGCAGAAGAAATGAATGGTTCTTTATACATGGTCCATTTAATAATTACATATTCGGTTTCATAAAAGTTCTTGGGGACGCTCACCAGTTTATTCACTAAAAGGATTTTACAAACTGATTCTCACGACTCTCAGAACGAGGTCGTGAATCATACACGCATCATATGCCCAGGTTTCAGTGACCTCCTGGGTGCCACTAGAGGTATGCTACTGCTCGGCGTCAACGCAGTCCTATTCGGGGAGAAAAGGGCGACAGTGCTCAATGTAGCGTTTTTCGCTATAGTAAGTTCTTTTTTCGTTTCTTATAATCTTATAAACTTTTGTTTTTTGGTGCTTGATATTGTATGTCTCTTTTTGGATAAATTCGTACTAATAATTGTATATTTTTGTCGATGATATTTAACAAATTCTAGATAATGGCCAATATGGTTATTAAGGAAATTTAACAAATTCTAGTTAATGGCCAATATGGTTATTAAGGAAATTTAACAAATTCTAGTTAATGGCCAATATGGTTATTAAGGAAATTTAACAAATTCTAGTTAATGGCCAATGTGGTTATTAAGGAAATTTAACAAATTCTGGTTAATGGCCAATATGGTTTATTAAGGAAATTTAACAAATTCTAGTTAATGGCCAATATGGTTATTAAGGAAATTTAACAAATTCTAGTTAATGGCCAATGTGGTTATTAAGGAAATTTAACAAATTCTGGTTAATGGCCAATATGGTTATTAAGGAACTTGTCTGTTGACATTTGGTTGAACGTTCATTCGTACTATCACCAGACTTCATCGGCTCCTTTAAATAATGACTGCTCATTGAAGTCTTATTCGGCTTCCTGTGATGCAACGCCACCAGAATTACTACTTCACTGACACAAACATCACTGGGATCTTTCGTAGATAGTTAGATAGTGAGCCCCAAGGGTTTTTAACCCGGTGTGAATCCACGTTTGCGGCGTGTTTAGTACAAGCCCTTTTTGAGGGTGGCGTTAAAAAACTTAAAACAAAAGACTGCCAATATCATCAAGATTACCCCAAAGAAAAATATTAGTCCTAGGTAACGAACCCCGAACTGTACCGGGGTTCACTATCTAGGAAAGATTCCATTTCTGTTTATTGCAAAATTTATCTTTACTCGTATACTTATACTGATTTCCAAAATGCGGTATATGTGTCACACAATGGCGTTAGGTATGGCATACGATTAGTGTGAGTGGCTAAATCATGGCGGGAATAAAAATCGAAACGTGCGCCATTAAAAATGTCATTGACAGCACCTAGCCCAGACGATATCAAGAACTTCTGGCCAATCGATCGTCGCGTGGAATGAAGATTGCCGTAGAACGGCTACTCTCTTGAAGCGAAACGCTAAAATAACTTTTTTTCTATTTGTATAAGGCGACTGTGGACGTGAGAATTGCCTTCTTTGTCTTGCCTCGCCTTCTGTCTTGTCTGCCATTTGTTTTGTTGACCTATTTCGTCTGCCCAAACCAGCCAATGGCTGCTATTTATGTGATCTCCTCCAGCTCTCGAAAATTCTGGAATGCATACCCAAACACTCTCACATAGAGAAGAATGGAGGAATTTACGCGGATTTCCAGTAAACAATTAATTTATCAAAATTAAGCGTCTGTGTGGAATTTCCTTATATAATTGGAGTCGAGAATATTTCAGAAAATGAAAGATCTTCCTGTAATCGCAAGTGCGACAAAGAAACGGCACTAAGGGAAACTACACATAATAAGATATAGTTCATCTCTGACTTCATACTCGGCCACGGCCAGCAATGTCACGTCATAATATTACTATAAAATCACTTTGCCATAAATATACGTGTCATTTTGTAAGTTGTATTAGTTGGGGGGAATTATATAATATTACTTCGACTTTTCCCTGAGAGATTTAAGGAAAAATGAACACAACTTTCGGCTTTACCTACGGCCCGAATTCACCTCTCTCTCAAAATTATTCTTCCACATATTTTCATCCCGTTTCAATGAAGTACTGCTCTTTTCTCTCCTGTTTTCTTCACTTGCTCATCACTGTAAATAATGTAACAAGCTATTTTCCCCCATAATTTCCCTTCCTTCATTGGTAGAAAAAACTAAGTCCAGCAATCAAGGCTCTTTCATATCTCACCGCCAAAAATTGTTCATTTCATTGTCGTTCACTTCACTGAATGGAAAACACACGAAAACCTCTCTCTCTCTCTCTCTCTCTCTCTCTCTCTCTCTCTCTCTCTCTCTCTCTCTCTCTCTCTCTCTCTCTCATTAGAATCCCATTAAAATTGGACACCAAATGTGACCCTTTCAGGAATAATCATACCAGATTATTAGTATACTTACAGCATCTATGATGTTTTCTTCAAGAATTTTTCTGTCTACAGTTCCATCATGAAAACGATGACAGAATAATTGTTTGTGTGTGTGTGTGTCATTGCCACGGAAAAAGAAATAAACTCTACGTATGAACGCAAGTAAATCAGACTAAACTATTTCATTCCAGGATCTCCACACGCATCCTTCTATGAATTGAAACACGCTGATGAAGCATTATGGATATCTGTATTACTATTACGAATGTTGAATACGCAAGGACATCATAATCGCCATTAATACACTAATTGCGAAACAGTATACCACCCTGTTGCAAGGTATTGCCACATAGTTGCAAATCCCCGACCAGCATCAAGTTAAGGGCTAATCAAACTCTTGACCAAAATTGAGCTTTATAGCTACTTCAGTTAAAGTCTAATATTCTTTGACCACTACTACGTGAATACCGAATATCCAGCTGCCAAAGATGCAGTTCTAGGTCGAGCGTTTTAACTGAAAAATGCTTCCTGTGTTAATTAGCAATTTGAGTCATAATCCCAACTCAAATAAAGGACCTTGGTCTGTATCCAATGCTCAAATAAGTAATCGGAAGGCAGCAAGAATTCAACCTTAGAACGTAGTTTCGTTAGGTTCAAAATCTCGTGTCAGAAACTACGATAATTACGTGATATTAAATATCCTCCATCAGTTTGTCGCCCAGATGACCCTTACTGCCACCGAACATAGAGAGCAGAATGACGCGCTCATATGACGCATTCTGAGAGGGAGAGAAGCGAAAGGTCTAAGCCGCCCTGAAAGGAAAACGCTTTTAAAGGTCTCCTCGCTAAATATTGATTACAGATTAGCCTGCAATTGGATAGGCCTGAAAAATACCCTGGAAATTTATTCTGCCTCCGCTGGTGCTATTTATTTCCCGCCTTTATTTTAAAATGCAGCTTACCCTCGAAGAAGCTAAGTGGATTTACTTGCTTCGGCGCCGAAAATTTATCCCTTGACGGCAGCAAACGGAATTGGCGCAGCGAAGACGGAAGAAGAAGGAAGGCTGAGCAGTGCAAAGTTCGTCGCATATGAGCCGAATTTACGTGAGCAGATCCAAGAAAACCATCACACTCATCAATACTAAGAAGAACAACGTTTTCATCCCTTATAATCGTCCATACATGGAAAACAATCGTAACAGCATAAACTTTACAGAAACAAATCTTGGAGAAAAAATTCCATGAGCAATCCTTTCAATGGCGTCTAATGTGTTGACTAAGACGAAAAGTATATTTATTTCTTCATGATAATGGAATGGCAGATTACCAAATAGCTATTGATCTCAGCCGCAGTTCGAGCCATGGCATAAGAAGAGTGTCTAGTTCGTTTCTAGATTCGGGTGTAGTTTTTTTTTCTTTTTTTATAGTTAAAGCGAGTCCAAAACGTCATGGACTCGAAACTTTGGATGTCGTTGTTTTGGGTCTTTTTCATTTTCATAGGTCCGGTGAGTGAGACTGACACATTTTTATACATTTTTGACAAGTCAAAATAAAAAGCATTTAAACCTCCTGGTTTTCGAGCCGTGAAAGGCATGCTTCTGTTCAAGTAAAATATGCCGTAATTGGAGAGATATGAAATGTACAAAAAAACTTGAATATATCCATATGAACGCGGCTTGCGTAAGGCAGAAAACTGAAACGCTACCACTCCTAGCCCCAGTTCGAATCCAGGCTTTTGGAGGACGAGTTTCTTCATGCTTTCTCTAATTTGAATGTAAGACATACAGGGGAAAACATACCATGAGATTATCGAGGAATCTAAAGGTAAAAACTTCATTGAATAAGGCAATGTTACTTACACTTAAATCAAGTTATCGGGTTGAAGCTGGGTTTCATGATAACTAAAATGAAATGCAGGATATTATACGAATCTTACAGATAAATTTGGCAGGTATGAAATTCAGATCAATTTTTCTTTTAGCGGGGTGGCTGTTCGCTGACATGATATTATTTCCAACTGGTATTCTGGTTTGGAAGGAAGGATTCGCTTCATTGCCAAGTTTGTGTTCAAGATCTTGAGTAAAAAAAAAAAGAAAAACTATATATGTAAATCCAAGACTTGATAGGTAGTCGAGAAGTTTAGGAGTCAATTTGAATTTCCACACTGAGGAAAAAGTGCCTCAATGGCGTGATCGGTATGGTGTTGGCTTTCCACCTCGGTGGCCGCGAGTTCGATTCTTGGGCATTCCATTGAGGGGTGAGAGATGTGTATTTCTGGTGATAGAAATTCACTCTCGACGTGGTTCGGAAGTCACGTAAAGCCGTTGGTCCCGTTGCTGAATAACCACTGGTTCCATGCAATGTAAAAAAAACCAGAACGTTGAGAAGCGCCAAGTCTCTTCTGGAAACAAAACCCACTTTGATAAATGCTTAAAAACTCCAGATCGCTTCAGACAATGGAAGCGTATTTCTTTTGATGTTTCAAACGCTTTCAACGGCTAAACGTTAAACAATCGTCAGCAAATAAACGTGAAAGTGTGGGCTTTGAGAACAACTCCGTTTGCTCTTTACTTGGTAATCGGTGACTACCTAATCTCTGCTTCAGGTCATATTATATTTCATATTCAATTTCCAGTTTATAGATTTGAATTCTTAAATGAAATACTAAATCATTCTTTTGGTTTAAGACCAAATCATTTGGGGTAGATTATAAGAGGAACTTGTATGGAATAGAATTATATTGATTGAAAATCGAGCGTTCATGGTCTTAGTTTGTAGATCACCACGGCTTACCTGGCTGAAGTATCCACACATACAGTTAACCAAGATTTTCGCGTCATTGGCTGGAGACTGAACAGTATACAGAACGTATTCATGTGGTTATTTTTATATTGCTAGGTAGATAAAACTAACGGAACTAGATCTCGAAATGTCCTTATCGGTTTCTCGTTAGTTCAAGGAAGAGGAATCTCACGTGTCAATCAATGCAAAGTGCCAAAACTGACGATGATGTCACCGCTTCGCGGTTTGCCCATACCTGAAGGAAGGGTGTCTGCTCCTCCTAATTCAAACATTTGTGACGTACGAAGAAAGAGCAGGGGTTGCGAAGGGAAGGTAATGTGTTTGGGGGAAGAGGAGGAGAGAGAGGGAGGAGGGGGAGAGGAGGGGGAGAGAGGGTGAGAGGAGAGAGGGGAAGAAGAGGGAGATTTCCCTGTACGGGAATATTTTCTTGAGCATCTACATGTGATCTCCCAAAGCCTTCATAGCTACCTAGGGAAATTGTACCGGCTTTTACCCTTGTCCCAGTTGAAAAAAAAGAAAAGGGTCTCAGAAGGTTCATAAATCCCTGCAGAGTATCTTGCCTACTACAGAGAAACCAATTTGGACTTGACAATTAATTCGTAGCTTCTCATTCCAAACATGTTTATTTGAAGAGTGACACTTGCCTTGGCCTGGGACACATGACTGTTTAACGAGGAGTCAAAATAAGGGAATGGAGAAACCAGTAGTGATAGAAGATATAAAAAATATATGGAATTATGCAAAAAGGGAATTGCATACCAGGAAAATGAGAATTTATGAGAAATGATGAAATCCATTGTCTAAAGACATTCTATCGTTTAAGATTTCATTTTTATTTATTTACTTGTCTACTTATTTTTTTGCGTTTTACATCAAATCATCTACCACTAAATTGAAAAAAGACACTATCACCAACTGTCAGTGCGACGTCAATACAAGTTTCTGAAAATGCTAAACAAAGTCAGAAAAAAAAATACATCATTCAAAATTTAGGTTAACGTAAGCCTGGGTTTCAAAGTATACTGTAGATTACCATACTACAATATTGTAAAGGTCTTTAAGATTCCCTTAGTAACCCAAACCATTCCAGCCTATGCTATCTATTATTGCTATAGAATCATTATAAATAATATTCCGTCCGTTTAAGAAATTCTTATTCATCTGCTTAAATTCGTTTCTTTCACTCGCAAGTTGTACACATTAAACCTTACTGAGTATTGGAGAAGACTATACAATTTAGGACTGTGGCCAGCGCTGGGACCTATGAGGTCTTTCAGCGCTGAAATGTTAATAGAGAGAAAGGTGTAACAGCAGGAAAACCTCGTAGTTGCAATATGAAACAATTGTTAGAAGAGGTTAGAAAGTTAGGTGGAAGAAAGAGAATATGAACGGAGGTACGGTAAAAGGAATGCAAGGGGTTGCAACTAGGGGCCAATGG
>NC_087216.1:30077582-30090082 GCF_015104395.2 Macrobrachium nipponense | reverse complement strand
TTTTGCTGATCTTTGCTGATGAGAGCAAACTTGGTAATTCAATGACTTAGCAAAAGAGCGGCTTTTCTACAGACTGCAACTACAGGTAAAGGATGAACTGCTTGATCGAGCTTTTGAAGTTAAACAACCAACTAAGGAAATCCCTAACTCTAATACTTGGCATCCTGAACCTATTCTTTTCTATAACCTTGATAGCTGGGAAGATGAGGCTCCTTATTGTTTCTTTTCTTTGTTTTAAAAAGGGTTTCTGGTGTGTTGTCTCTCAAGATTAGTAGATGCTAAAGATTTTTGCTAATATTTGTTGATGAGAGCAAGCTTAGTAATGCAATGACTTAGCAAAAGAGCGGCATTTCTACAGACTGCAACTACAGGCAAATTTTCATCTTCCCTGTGCTCTACAAAGTAGCATAAAACAAGCATTTTTAAGCCACTATACAAGTATGTGGAATTTAAATATGCATAAGTGAAGCAACCAGATACCTGCAAAACTCAAAATTTTAGGTTAGACATGTCATTTGCAATGGAATCTAAATAAGAGTTTTGCGTGCAGAGTAAGTCAATTAGATTTTTGTGCTGCTTTCGATTCAGTAAATCATATGGCAGTTGGTTTCAGCATCAGGACCTTTAAATGCTTGGATATAATTTACAATTACTTCAAGATTTCCTTAGAGGTCGGCAGCAGCGAGTTGCTGCTGATGGGATTTTTAGTGAACTAGGATCTATTCTGTTTGGCGTTCCACAAGGTAGTGTTCTTGTTCTACTGTTATTTCTATAGTGTATACAATTGATGTGATTATTGACCTGGAAAACATGATAGTTCAGTATAACGGTGGTGCAACATTTGTTGATGTAGCAAACCCTCCACTTATAAGGAATGAAGGTGCTCCTGACGAGGAGCAGATTAGAGAATGGTGAAGTCGGTGGGTTACGAGGCTGAACTCAAGTAAAGCTTTAATTACATTTCAAATTGTACCTTTTCACTTATATCTTACGTGTGAGAAACATCCAATGAAAGTGTAGCAAATGCTGTACGTAAGGCCTCAGATATTTGTAACAGTCATAAAATGAGCTCACCCTGCTTTGGGTAGTTCCTCGTTGGACGAGTGGTGTACGTGCTGGCCTAAAGATTCATTAGTAGCGAGGTCGATTCTCCGCTCTGCCAACGTGGAAGCAGAGGAATTTATTTCTGGTTATGAGAAATTCATTTCTCGATATAATGTGGTTCGGATCCCACAATAAGCTGTAGTTAGGTCCCGTTGCTAGGTAACCAGTTGGTTCCTAGCCACGTAAAAATAACTAATCCTTTCAGGCCAGCCCTAGGAGAGCTGCTAATCAGCTCAGTTGTCTGGATAAACTAAGATATACTTAACTTTTTTCCTGCTTAGGATCATTGGACCTTCGTTTACTAGAATCCTGTTCACTGTTGTAGATGTCTGATTCTGCCAGAGATTGATCACTTTTAGATGGTTTCATGGTGATAGGTTATTGGTTCCCAACACTAGCAGTTACGACTTGGACCACTACTGGATGATCCCTGATTGTCAATTATTGATGAGGTTGTATTTTAACTGAGCACTTTCGCTACCGTGATTGGCCCCTGATTGTCTTTATCTGCAGGGAGTGATTGGATTTGCTGAACAGCAGCGTTGATTTGCAGTAAATGTGCCACACTGTCTCACTTCTCAGTTTCAGCGGTCTTTTATTCTTCCCACTGTTGGACTGTGGGTCATCAACTTCCACCGATGCATTTCAGCATGTCTCATCCTCCCTTTCAATGATTCTCCTTTCACACAAACTACAAATAATAATCACGGATTTTTCGTTTAATTTTATTTCGCAATGTCTATACCCGTCGCACTTCCATAGAGCAAAATAGGCTACCCTTAACTACCCTTACAATTATGTTGCAAACTATTTGTAAAAACATCTGTGAAACACGTTCCCATGTGCTCATTTCCACACACACACACACACACACACACACACACATATATATATATATATATATATATATATATATATATATATATATATATATATATATATATATATATATATATATATATATATATATTATATATATATATATATATATATTATATATATATATATATATATATATATATATATATGTATAACAGAATCACGAAAGTTAGGAACGTGATAAATCCATAAATAAAGATAAATGCCACGAAGGAAAAATAAACGAAGGAGTCTGTGAGATCTTTCGACTTAAAAGCCCATGACTGCTTCAGTAAAGGGCTTTTAAGTCGAAAGATCTCGCAGACTCCTTCGTTTATTTTTCCTTCGTGGCATTTATCTTTATATATATATATATATATATATATATATATATATATATATATATATATATAAAGATAAATGCCACGAAGGAAAAATAAACGAAGGAGTCTGCGAGGGTATCAACATTTCACGTTGATACCCTCACGTTATCCCTTGAAAGTGTTGCAGTGAAACATCCAGAACCTTATACACATACATACGTACTATATATATATATATATATAATATATATATATATATATATATATAGTCGTATGATGTATGTATAAGGTTCTGGATGTTTCACTGCAACACTTTCAAGGGATAACGTGAGGGTATCAACGTGAAATTTTTCTAAGGTGGCTTCTCATACCTTTAGGTGTCCAATCAGATTCTAATCTTAAGTCATCATTATTATTATTATTATTTTATTATTTGTTAAAGATGATGGCAGCATCAGTGGAATTGATTTATATATGGTCTTTTTTCAATTCTTCTTGATTCTCTTCTCATCAGGGGCTGATATTTGCTAATAGCTGGCCGATGTTCATATCTTGGTTAAAGAAATGTTTTCTAAAATACTAATTTATTGTTATGATAACAAAAGTGATTAACAAATCTTAGTAATGGAATTCCAACGTTTCCAACGTATCATCGGTTCATTTTCAAGGAAAGGTGAGCGTGAACTGATTGGAATGGGTCGTTCGGCGGTATTTATTGTGTCCCAGGTGCTCTGTCTGATGGGCGCTGCGTTTTCATTGGCTGAACAGAGGATTAAGTCCCTGAGTCAAGCCGTCTTGCAGAGGTGGAAGCTCGCACTGCTCTTCGCGTGCGGACGCTGGAGACTGGGAGCATATGTATGGCAGGGGGCACTGATTGGTCCGTTCGATCGGCTCTATGGTGCCGGCGGGCAGCGCCCTACGTGCCACCGTCGGGAGGAGTGAAGTCTCTTGAGTGGTGTTAAGGCTGGGTCTCTCCTTCCCGATGTGTAGGGCCTCTAAGAGGCGGAGGCGACGGTGGTCTGCTGCCTTATCGATAATACCAATATTAGGAATAATGTCCTTCCGAGTTATCCTGGTATTGTGGACGTTTTTTGCATGATATGGATGGCGCCTTCCTGAGCGTGGCCAGGATATCTCTTGGAAAAATCGCATCGTTGTCATACCATCATCTTTAACAAAACATGTTTAAGAGAGGGTCTCCTACCTTCATATTATTATTATTATTATTATTTATTATTATTATTATTATTATTACGAACAAAACACTATCTATAATAGGCATCCAGTCTTTCTATCTTAATTTTAGATCTATAAAATGAAATATTATAGGAAAAATAATAAGCTTACACACAACTTCCCATTTTGCATATGTACCAATGAATTTCTTTTTATATCGTATTATTCGTGAACAGGATATAGGCTTCACATCCCTCCTACACCTCTTCAAGTATTTATTTGGCTACTTAAATCCACCACGAGTCTGTATTCATTTTTCATGGGAATTGAGAAGTTACTGTTGGTACACTTCCTCTCATTCTAGCTAATTTTGTCAAGAAAATATTTGAATCCGGAATATTTCCTAGATAGTGACCCCAAGGGTTATACCAAGGTATGTATCCACCTTCGCAGCGTGTTTAGTACAAGCCCAGTGGGGATGACCGTAAAAGCACAAACAAAAGACTGTCAATATCATAAAAATAATGATCCACCAAGAAATATTGGTCCTAGATAACGACCTCGGTTGAGGGTCAATTTCTAGAAATTTTCGTGAATCCGTATAATATATGATGTCAATTCTCTCTTGCTTCTGATATATATATGGATGACGTTTTTAAAGTTCAACAGCACAACGGACTTTTCGAAGAACAAAGTTCAGATCACTGAAATAATTTCACTATCTCCATTAAATTTACGACGGAGTGTGAGGAGACTGACAAATTACCATTTCTAGACGTTTTAGTGCCCAATAAAGTTAATGGATTTCGTGCTAGTGTTTACCGTAAAATTAAACGCACAGACTTATGTCCACAACTTTTCTTTCCATTCTACCGAAGTCAAGAAAATATGTAATCGGTAAAATATTTAATTGGTTTATCCGATGATTCCGCCAACATCATTCTAATGTAATTATTAAATACTTTTCAAATGAGGTTGTACAATATTTGCATAATAATGGTACTAAGTACAGCGAGAGCAAAATTTTGTTTTTCCTTGATTATCATAGAGAAAGACCCTATACGTCTTCCATTATCTCCACAGCTTGGCAGTATTAAGGAAATAAAAAAGTGCATAAATATGAACACCTATGAACACCTGACACTACGTAAAATGAAGATCACAGCAACGCAGAGAGGGTATATATAATTCCATGTAAAGATAGCGAAAAAAGATCGTGACGAAAAAATTATACGAAATAAATATTGTAAAAAAAAGTGTACGCATGAGATTCTAGAAACCAGAGTCACATAGTATTTCGAACAATGTTCATAACGTTTTAATTTATAGTTAGCGTGGTTTCGTTTCATACATTCATATATCCAAAAGGATTTTTTATGGATTCTATGAGCGTATCCGGGGTGCAAATTCACGATGAGTATACTAGTATTGCACCAGCGCAGCCTTGGCTTTTTGTGCCATGCCCCTAGGTTAGGATAGGTTAGATTAGGTCATAGAAGTTCAGTGGCAATAATCTGGGTGTGGGAAACATAACGCGACTATTTTCGAGAAAATGCTATGGTTAGTTTTCTCTTTGGGATTTGCATCCGAGAGGATATACAAATGGTCTCCTAAAGGGTTAACATGTATGTGTAAGTCTCCTAATTTCAACATAACAGAGATTAATTAAGAATTGTCTTCGGTGTAACATTATAGAGATTGAAAAAGAAACCCACAAAATTACTGTGTATAACATGTTTACTTATAAGTATTTACTTATAAGTAAACAAGTTATACACAGTAATTTTGTGGGTTTCTTTTTCAATCTTCAGATGAAAACTGAAAGGAGTTTTTGTTTGGTTCATTATGGAGATTCAAAAAATTTGGAACGTCGTGAAGTCTCAGGAGCCTTTATGACCCAATGTACTCCCAAAAGGATGATAACATTCACTATACTCAGTTTTTTCCCATCTGTCCATCCGCCTGTGGTGTTTGCGCATGGCAACACTGCGTCCCGGGCTTTTTATAATATCCTATTTCGAATATTAACGGTGTAATTCGCATACAGTAAATTATTAAAACACTTTTCAGTTGCAAATGTACACCTAGATATCCTTTTAGTTACCTAAAATTTAGACATAGGGTAACTATTTAAAGCCTGGGATGCAGTGTTACCATGCGCGACCACCACAGGCGGATGGACAGATGGAAAAAAAACAGAGTATAGTCAAGGAGAGAGCTCGCTATCAAATTATGCTCTTAATGATTTGCTTAGTTTTATTGTTCTCTCTCTCTCTCTCTCTCTCTCTCTCTCTCTCTCTCTCTCTCTCTCTCTCTCTATTATTTTGATTAACAAGGGGGAGATCAGAAGTTTGAATACTACCTTAATTTATACATACTTAATCACGTTGATTTCTCTCCCTATTGATAGGAAAAAAAAAATAAAAAAAAAACGTACCAACAGAAAGAAAAAGAAAAACATTGTAGGGGGATAATGCCATTAGTGCCGTCAGTGCTCTTCATGCGGTATACTGTACGCATTACTCAACGTTCTTTGCAGCGTCCCTTCGGCCCCTAGCTGCAACCCCTTTCATTCCTTTTACAGTACCTCCGTTCATATTTTTTTTCTTCTGTCTGACTTGCCACCCTCTTCTAACAGTTGATTCATAGTGCAACTGCTTTGAGGTTTTCCTCCCGTTACACCTATAAAATAATTTACTCTCAAATTCCGTTTCAGTTCTGAATGACCTTATAGGTAGCAGCGCTTGTCCTTTGGTGTAAATTTCATATTCTGATAATATTCTAATATTCTATCTACATGATGATGATATTGATGTCGAACTAATTATTCACAATTCCAAACTAGCAGTTTGTTAATCACCGGTTACCCAAAATATTACGGAATCAATTATTCCGATTTCAAAAATATCTCACGTATGAATAATTACTGACGAATTCATCTAATGCCGACCCACATAATATTTAACGTTCTGGAAACGAAACCTCGAATTCATTGAAAACCGGTTCTTTCAAAGTATGAATAACAGGCATTTAGATATTCATTACTGCTTGCAGTTTTATACCTTTAACTAATTCATGAAATTTCCAAAATAGAAAAATATTACAGTTATTACATATTATTGGGCCATGGACCGAAAGGCGACCGGTTCGCAATCGATATGTTATATATATATAGATATATATATATATATATATATATATATATATATATATATATATATATAGTATATACATATACATATATACACATATACATACATATATATATATATACATATATATATATATATATATATATATATGTATATATAGATATATATATATATATATATATATATATATATATATATATATATATATAACAAAGTGAATGTTATCCCACTATCTTACACAGCGGTCAGTCAATTAGTAGCATTTCACTTGAGTTACGGTGAAACGGTATTGTTGTAATATATGTTTCCGGCTAAAAATGGATTTTAAATGTAATTAGTGTTCAGACCTTTAACAAGCTTATCATGTAGTTGAACACTTACAGTGTTTACATGACGCTCACCTTTGTATATCTTTTGTATATATACTTAGCCATAAATAAACCACTATATAGGAAACGTCTCTTAAGAATCCTATCTAACGGGTATATAGTTCAAATGAATACTATCAACTGATTCACTGTTGGGTCGGGAAGCTGGCTATAGCAGGACTGGTACCAACTTACCCATTCCTCATGGTAGCCTAATGGTCATGTCAACCACTGTTCATTTTCTCTCAACCAAAGACCCAGGTTTAAATCCTGGCTGGGACTTATCCACTCCTTAGGTCTAAGTTATACTCAGGGTATTGCGAATCTGATATAATGTTTCATTTGAGGCTCAATATGTTTGAATACAAAAAAGTTGAGTTCCGTACTTTATAATTATCCAAGTTTTATAACTTACCAGTCGCTTATAATAATTAGAACCAATTCTAAGAAATTGAGCTGTATGCGACATGAATAGGGACATCGATTAATTTTTACCTGTATGGCCGAGTAGCTCAAAATTACTTTATGTTACTCTACGTAACCTAGAGGCAAATATTTGAGTACTGGCCTGAGCAAATGCCCTTATAAGTTATGATTCCCCTTGGGAGGACGGTTTTCCTAAGGTATAGTGAATGCGATGTTAGGTGACATCTGTGGCTTTGAGTGTGAACTCTCTCTCTCTCTCTCTGTCTGTCTGTCTGTCTGTCTGTCTCTCTCTCTCTCTCTCTCTCTCTCTCTCTCTCTTTATATATATATATATACATATATATATATATATATATATATATATATATATATATATATATATATATATATATATATATATATATATATATGCTTAAAAAATCACAGTAGATGCACGTGACTTCATAAATAAGCGAATACCACGGGAAATGATAGTCAGGAATCCAAGCGCTTTCGTCTTATTCAGACATCGTCAAGGAGCTACTCAATAGCTCCTTGACGATGTCTGAATAAAAGACGAAAGCGCTTGGATTCTGACTATCATTTCCCGTGGTATTCGCTTATATATATATATATATATATATATATATATATATATATATATATATATATATATATATATATAAAGAGAGAGAGAGAATAATACTGGTAATCTTGGACACGAAGATATATTACTCAGTTGTAATGCAAATAGGAAAATGAAATATGTGAATGTGAATGGTTGGAATAGGTTCACTGGAAGACGAAATTGTTGGGCATATTCTAACCTCTCACATATTTCATTTTCCTATGTGGAATACTACTGAATATATACGGACTGAACTTTTAATTTTCACGAATATTAAGCCACAAATATCGTTTAATATCTGTTTCCACTATGACCTAGGGAATAAATTTCAATCAAGAGAAGTATAATTGGCAAGTGCTTAATAGGCTGTCTATTTTATTGTTTCAGTAGTAGGCAAAAGCTCGATTCTTTCCAGGGATAATTCACCTTAGTTGTAAAGTTATTCGATTATACTCTGTATATATATATATATATATATATATATATATATATATATATATATATATATATATATATATATAATATATATATATATATATATATATATAGTATATATATATATATATATATATATCTATATATATATATATATATATATATATATATATATATCATATATATAAACGTATGGATGTTTAATGTTATATCGCATACAGAGCTATACAGATTTCTATTCCTACTCCATTAACTGACCTGAAATACCGTAAAATATAAGTTTCATAAAGCGGTTGTGATGATTTTGCGAAGAACATGTTTCATTTTACTGGATTAATAGTACACACACACACATACACACACACACACACACACACACACACACACACACACAATTAAGTTAGCTAAAGAGCAAACTTGAATATCACTTAAATACTACGGTATCTCCTCAAAGAAAATGAGGGAGAATAGAGACCAAAAATCTCGATAGAAAACTGGTGTCATGGTAGGAAGGACTCAATCCTTCAGCATCTCTCTCTCTCTCTCTCTCTCTCTCTCTCTCTCTCTCTCTCTCTCTCTCTCTCTCTCTCTCTCTGATTTTCTGTTCTTTTATTTTTCAACAGGGATGTTTCTTATGTTTATTGTAGTTATATGTTATAACTCTCATTTGTTATTGCGATTGCCTGTACAACAAGATGATCTGTTGTCAGTATCTATTCCAGACTCGTGACCGAGACGCACCACTATTATTTAGATTAACCATGAAATCTTTTGCTGCTATTTATACCAAGCGTATAAATAATACTGTACAAAATATACGAACATCGAAGCTAAGTATGCAATTAGGAATCATATCCTACTGTTTGAGGTAAAACTTGCAGAATCGTAGTTTGTGAGGTAGTTTATAATCAAGGATTCACTACAAAACATTGTCGTACCTTTCCATTTCAATATTGTACAATCCCCATGAATTACCCGCGCTAGTCACATAAGGTATCTTGCACTGTGGCGTTACATCACATATTTCACATTTGCTATGAGCCATACATGAAAATGTCGAAAATATAAGGTAGCTACCCTGCTTAATGCATTCATGATCATGTTACTTTATCTGTATTTGATAATTTAACACAACTATATATTTGAGCAAAGAAATAAAGAGAGGAACAGACGACGTACTGGAAGAAATTTCTTTCTCTCTTGCTACCAATACCTTTATGAAATCATGTTTAATTCCTGGGTAATATCTTACACTCAGGCGAGTTTATAAATGATAAGTGCCATCGTCAACAATTGTAAGGTGGCCTGCAATAAAGTCACAGAAAAAAAAGGTCTCAATAGTAGCTAGGAAAAAGGTCAGTAATGACAGTAATGAAGTCACAGGGAAAATTTCACAATATATCTTTGAGTTATTATCTTTATGATATTTACGTACTTGGTTTATGTTTTTACGGTAATCCCCAACGGGCTTGTACTAAAGACTTTTTTTTTCTGTGACTTTTTCACCTGGATTCCAATGGAATTCGGACTGCCCCAGGTTGGGGAACAATGGAAGGAGAGTGACTAACCATTTAGCCATCAGAGAGGTACAGCTGGTTTCGACCCTGCTGAACAGATGCAACTGTCGAATTCAGGTTTGTTTGTACTTCGACCCGATAACAATCCCACCTCCTTCATGACAGCTGATTGATAATTTTGTAACGCTTGGCTAATTCTTACTTGACGTAAAGCCTGGAACATTTTTATTTGTTGTACAATATTCATAAATATAAGGCAACAAATTTCGTTGTTTCCTGGCCAGGCTGTAGCTCGAATTCCGCTGGTTTTTTTTGTAAGGTGTTTTTACGTTGCATGGAACCAGTGGTTATTCAGCAACGTGACTTCCCGAACCACGTCGAGAGTGAACTTCGATCGCCAGAAATACACATCTCTGACTCTTCAATGTAATGCCCAAGAATTGAACTCGCCGCCGCCGAGGTGGCAGGCCAAGACCAAACCGATCACGCCACTGAGGCGCCTGAATTCTGCTAGTGACAATTCCGCTGGTGACGAACCATTTAACACTTATAATTCCCCTTTGGTGTGAGATATTCCCGAGGAATAATGCATTAATTATTGAACGAAATGTAGAATTAGGAAGTTTTAGGAGAGAGGAGAAGACCCCGAAGAGTCCGAGATAAGGCGTAAAAAAAAAAAAAACTTTGGAAAGGAAGAATGTTTAATATACAAGAAGCAAAGGAGTGCCTGAAAGATAAAAGGCAATAGATGTAATGAAGAGAGCAGTTCTACATCCGCGAATGAGCCTTCTGTGGAGGAGTATGAAGTAGTCACTATGCGGAGGAATTGCTGAACAAAATGGTTCATCCAAGATTCAGCAGTTAAAGCATGAACTGGCAGTAGACAGTGTCTTTTCTCTTTCTGAGTTACCCCTTGTTGAAGGAACTTATTTAATATCAAATAAAGGATATACATCCATGCATACATATACACGTATACACACACATACACGCAGGCACACGTATATTTATGTACATATACGAATAGATTTATATCTACGTATATGTTACATACATATAGATATTTATTTATTTATTTATTTATTTATTTATCTATAACTAACTCCAGATTTTACCCCAGAGCCGGATACATATTTCGCTTTTATTCTATATGTTATGTACATATAAATATCTATTTATTTATTCATCTATTTATCTATTTATTTATTTATTTATAACTAAGTCCAGATTTTACCCCAAGAGCAGGAAACATATTTCGTTTTTATTCTATATGTTATGTACATATAAATTTATTTATGTATTTATTTATTTATTATTTATTTATTATTTATTTATTTATTTATTTGTTTATTATTTATCTATAACAAACTCCAAATTTACCCCAGAGCCGGAAACATATTTCGTTTTTTATTCTATATGTTATATACATATAAATATTTATGCATTTATTTATTTATTTATTTATTTATTTTATATATTTATTTATCTATAACAAACTCCAAATTTTACCCCAGAGCCGGAAACATATTTCGCTTTTATTCTATATGTTATATACCTATAAATATTTATTTATTTATTCATTTTTTTATTTATTTTTCTATTTATTTATTTATTTATTCATTTATTATTTATTTATTTATTTTTTATAACTAACTAACTCCAGATTTTACCCCAGAGCAGGAAACATATTTCGCTTTATTCGAATATGTTATATACATATAAATATTTATTTATTTATTCATTTTTTTGTTTTTTCATTTATTTATTTTATTTATTTATTATTTTATTTATTTATTTATTTATTTATTTATTTATTTATTTATTTATTTATCTATAACAAAACTCCAAATTTTACCCCAGAGCGGAAACATATTCGCTTTTATTCGATATGTTATATACACATAAATATTTATTTATTCTTTTTTTATTTTTTTTATTTTTTTTTTATTTATTATTTATTTATTTATTTTATTATTTATTTATTTATTTGATAACTAAGTCCAGATTTTACCAGAGAGCAGGAAACATATTTCATTTTTATTTTATATTTTATATACGTTTAAATATTTATTATTTATCTATTTATTTATAACTAACTCCAGATGTTACCCCAGAGCCGGGAACATTTTTCGTTTTTATCATCCAGGATGCTTATAATCCAAAGCGGCTCAGCGCCAACAACCAGGCAAGAACCAGTTGCGAGACAATCCTCAAAGAGGGTTACAAAAACACTGCCGAAGAAGTTGATCAAAAATTTTAATTAATTAGAAAAACCTTTATGATTACAAAAACTTTATAACTCAAAAGGAAGTCGCCGAAAAACTGTCTTGGGAGCTAGGAAATACGCACACCTTCACAAATACTACATATATTCGCTCTACCGCCTACCTAACTTTTATCCCTTGAGGGAAAGGGGAAGAAAGGCATAAGAAGTGGATAACCGAGCTTACCTGAGCACACGACAGGAGGCGCAGTAAGAAGTTAACCGTAAAATTAATTTTCTTTACAATTACTTAGTATTAAGAGTACACTTT